>NC_058408.1:117857018-117932451 GCF_002201575.2 Neomonachus schauinslandi
ATAAATTCAATGTTGACACTGGCACACAAACAGATAGACAGGAGTGACAATTTATCAATCCAATATAAATAGTAATCAAACTCCAAAGGAGAATGCTTAAAACTGTTCCTGTTTAAAATTCACAATCGCATATAACTTGCCTAATTTCAACCCACACACTTCTGGAGCTCAATACAAAGCACTCTTGGTCTATATTTAAAATAATGTGTCACTTGACAAACTATTCAGATATCTAATTAAAAAATATACTCTGCCAAAATTACAGTTTTAATATGAACTCCAGATCCATTACTTGTTTGATTAACTTGGGGTCTCTTCCCCCATACACCACATATACAACACACACACGCACACACACACACACAACATAAATGCTAGAAAACAGTCTAGAAAACACAGTCTGAGTACGTATTATGAAAACATACTATGTCAGGGTAAATAAACTTGAGTGGTTAATGGAAAACAATTATTTTAGAATTTATAGTTTTCTTTAAAAGTAAAATTTAGGTATCTCTTAAAGATACACAAGAAGATCTCTTAAAGACACACAAGATCCACCTGTCTCACTTACAGCATGTGCTAAAATAGACATAATTCATTAGCCATGTCATGGCAGCCAAATGACATAAATTCTTCAGATGCCGAACTTGGCTAAAATAGCAACAGTAAATCTCATTGAACTGAGTGAAGGAGGGATGAGAAGAGAGAAGAGAAAGTGCAATATATTAAAAAAGGTCCAATTTTTTTCATGTTGCTTTATGACCTGAGGGCAAATTTAAAACTCTCCTTAAGCTGCAACTGCAAAAATTAAAAAGGAAATCCATTTGTTTAACAAACAAACACCTAGCAATTTACACAACTGGGGCTGAGGCTATGTGCCTTTATATCACAGTGTCCCTACTGTCACCACGTCAACTTTGGGCCACACAAATTTGACTAAATGCACTTGGCGATTGTGTCTAAAAATGTGATCATTCAAGAAATGTACAGGGAAAAGAAGGTGGAAAAGCAAAACAACAGTAGACTATGTTACAAAATTAAAAATGACACCAGTAAAGTTAAAAAAAGAACATCCAATTATTAACATACACATTTTCACTTTTGTCCAATATTCGAAGGATTTTTTTCAATCTTTAAATTTAACTTGCTTTTGAAAAACGGTTTTACTGAAATATAATTCATATGCGTTTTAAAGTATATAACTTGGGACACCTTGATGGCTCAGTCGGTTGAGCTGGTTGGTTTTGGCTCAGGTCATGATCTCATGGGTTGTGGGATCGAGTCCCATGTCAGGCTCCATGCTCAGTGGGGAGTCTGCTTGAGATTCTCCCTCTCCCTCTGTCCTGTCCTCTGCTTGCGCTTGCTCTCGCTCTCTCCCAAATAAATATAAATCTTAAAAAAAGTGTATAACTCAAAGATTTCTAGTTGAGTTGTACAACCATCACCTCAATCAATTTTTCATCACCCAAAAAAAGAACCCTCATATTTGTTAGCAGCAACTCTTCATTTCTCCCAAATCCCTAGCCCTAGGAAACCACTAATCTACTTTCTGTCTCTATAGATTTGCCTATTTTGGACATTTTATATAAATGGGATCATAGAACATATGGTCTTTTGTGACTGTCTTCTTTCACTCCGCATAATATTTTCAAAGTTTGTCCATGTCATCATAGACATCCGTACTTCACCTTTTTATAGACAAATAATATTTACAGCCATAAATTTCCCCCTAAGCACAACTTCAACTGCCTCCAATAAAGTTTTGACAGGCTGTATTGCCACTGTCATTGATCTCAAAGCATTTTCTGAGTTCCTTTGTAATTTTTTCTTTGACGCACTGATTGTTTAGGAGTGTATTAATTTTCATGTATTTGTGAATTCCCCAAATTTCTTTTATGATTGATATCTAATTTAACTCCACTGTCATCAGAGAACATAACTAGAATGATTTCAATATTTGTAAACTTAATAAGGCTGGATGAACGGCCTAGCATGCGGTCCATCCTGGAGATGGCTTCATGTGTTCTGAAGGAGAAGGTGCATTCTGCTGCTGTGTCTTACAGTGTCTTCCTGTGTTTTATAGATGGAGTGTTTTATAGATGTCTGTTAAGTCTGCTTGGTTTATAGTGTTGTTCAGGTCTTCTATTTTCTTGTTGATCTTCTAATTGTTCTATGCACTATGGGACGAGGGATATTGAAATCTCCAACTATTGTTGAATTTTCTATTTCTCTCTTCAATTCTACCCATTTTTGCTTCATGTAATTGGGGGTTATGTTATTATTTTATTTTTAATTATAAAAATTTTTTTCTCACTTGATAATATATCTTTGCCTAAATTCTTATGAGGTAATTTTCAGGAAGTCTCATAAGAGACTCTGAAATGACAACTATTTTTAAGGACCCATTGCTTGATGGGGCTTTATTGACATATCTTCAAGCTCACTACAACCCTTTACATGTATTAATTGGTTTAATCCTCCTAACACATTTTGTTTGCATTTAACAGTTGAGGAAAGTGAATCACAGAGAAGTTAACTTGCCTAAATTCATACAGCAGGTGGCTCCAGAGTACATCATTGCCTCTTATTCTGCAAGTTCAGATTCCTCCCTCAGCTCCACTCCCAGAATGCTGCAGTCAAGCTTACAGCTCCAGAGAAGAGATGGGACGCACTTTCTCTGGAGGATGTCACCAATCCCAGAGAAAAGATCCAAAGATACTGACAGCGGGGCTCTCCAAAGAAATGGCTGAGCCAGATCACCTTACAGTAAATCCCATCAACAAGTTCCATCCTGTAATTAAAGTTTCAATCAGCTTCTTGTCACACAGTGGAGGATCACGAGACATCTAGGGAAAGCCTCTAAAATGAAAGACAGAGACCAAAACACAGGAAAAAGCAACTTGGAAGAGAGATTATTCAGAGATGTAAAAACATAAAGGACAATGTATTTTTTGAGAAATAAAACATAGGCTACAAAAAAGTCAGAGTATGAAAAGAGCTCTTAGGAACTCCAGCATCATGGTAGAAATAGTAGCAATAATAACTCCATAGAAGAGCTGGAAGATAAAGTTGAAATGGAGCAAAAAGATTAAGATGAAAAATAGAAGAAAAACAATAGGAAAATTAGACAACCAGTACAGGAAGTCCAACATGCAAACAGGAGTAGTTCCTGAAAGAAAGGTCAGAGAGGGGATGGAATTACCAAAAAATAATATAAAAAAATTTCTCAGGGTGAAGGATACAGATTTCTAGTTTGAAGGAATCCATTATGGAACCAGCTTAGTCAATGAAAATACATTCACACTAAGGCCTATCATTACACATTTTCAAAATCTTGGTGATACAGAGAAGTTTCTTTCAGTAGTTTAAATATTTTTAACCTATTCTCTTATCACTTGTGGTGGTCTCTGAGGAGAAGTCCACTGTAAGTCCTAGCTTTGTTCTCCAGTATGTACAGTACCCCCAACTCCTAGCTTCTTTCAAAGTTTTCTCTTTGTCTTTGATTTTCTGCAGTTTGAATAGGATTTACCCAGGCGTGGATTTTTTTGGTATTCATCCTGCTTAGATTATCAAGCTTCCTGGATCTGTGGTTTGGTATTTGTCATTAATTTTGGAAAATTCTCAACTGTTATTACTTCAAATATTTCTTCTTCTCCATTCTCTCTTCTCTTCTGGTATCCTAAGTATGTGTATGTTATATTGTTTGAAATGTGCCACAGGTCTTGGGCATTCTGTGCTATCTTTCTCATTCTGTTTTCTGTTTGAATTTCAGTTTAGAAGCTTTTATTGACATATCTTCAAGCTCACTGATTCTTTCCTTAGCCATGTTTGGTCTGCTAATGAGCCTATCAAAGGCATTCTTCATTTCTGTTGCAACATTTTTAATTTCTAGGATTTCCTTTTGATTCCTCATTAGATTCTTCCATCTCTCTGTTAACATTGCCAATCAGTTATTGTTCTTTTTCCATTAAAGTCCTTAACATATTAATCATATTTATGTTAAATTCCCTGTTTGGGAATTCCAAAATCTATGTCATATTGGAGAGATGCTTGGTTGGTCTCTTCAGAATGTTTTTTTCTTGCCTCTCAGCATGTCATATAATCTTTTATTGAAAGCTACACAGGATGTATTAAGTAACAGAAACTGAGGTAAGATGGCTTTTAATGTGAGGTTTATGTGAATGTGGCTAGGAGTTGGGCTGCGTTTAATATTTGCTGTAGCTCTAAGTACCAGAGGCTTCAAATTCCTCTTGTGTTCTTGTTTTTAACTCTCTTGTCTTTGAGTTTCCCAAATAAGTTCTTCTTAAATAGAATATACACTTTATAGCTCTCCTTCAGCTGCAATCCACTGTTATTATACTGAAGCTGTGTTGATGTGGTGGTAGAATATGAGGAGGGGAAGCATCCATAATCTTAAGATGAAATCTGTCTTTCTTTCAGTGGGCCCGTGTCCCTGGGCTGTGGTCTCAAGTGTTTCCCAGCATTCCTGTTTCCTCAGACATATGTTTTCCCCTCCTCTTCCCCAGCAACCCCTCCCCCTCCCCTAGCCTTGGTTGAGATAAGGATGTAAGAGGAGGCTGAAGTTAGGTAATTTCCTCCCCCCCACCCCCACCCCATGGGGTGAGATAAGATTCTGTCCCCTGGAAAGCAGCCCTTTTTCATGGAAAGCCGCCCTTTTTCATGGAAAGCCCTGTAGATGTATTTCAAAATGGTTACTTTTACTTCTCCCCCTGCCAGAGACACAGGAGAATTTTTCTTGGCTCTTCACCATGAGAACCAGGTGGGATTCCTAGAGGTACAACCCGGGAAGTGTGGAAGCCCTCCCTAAGACGGCGGGTCCCCAGGAATTTCTCACTCATATGTTAGTCCACACTCAGCCTCCACCAGTTTGTCAAAATTGCCATTTAAGTGTTCCTACCAGCTTATGCGTGGTAGGTAAATTGATTTCAGCCGTGATTCTTTCTTTCTTTCTTAGATTATTTATTTATTTATTTATTTGACACAGAGAGAGAGTGCACAAGCAGGGGGAGATGCAGAGGGAGAAGGAGAAGCAGGTTCCCTGCTGAGCAGACAGCCTGATGTGGGGCTCGATCCCAGGACCCTGAGATCATGATCTGAGCTGAAGGCAGAGGCTTAACCAACTGAGCCACCCAGGCGCCCCTCAGCTGTGATTTTCTGTATTTATTGTCTCTTCAAATTTCAGTGTGGCAGTTTGCCCTATGACCTCAATTCTCTGATAGGTCCAAGAAAAGTCATTGGTTTTCAGTTTGTTTAGTCTTTTCTTTTTTTTTTTTTTTAAGATTTTATTCATATATTTGTTAGAGAGAGAGAGAGAGCATGAGCGGGGGGAGCAGCAGAGGCAGAGGGAGAAAGCTGAGCAGGGAGCCCAACTTGGGGCTCGATCCCAGGACCCTGGGATCACAACCCGAGCCAAAGGCAGATGGGTAACTGACTGAGCCACCCAGGCGCCCCAGCTTTTTTCTTATAAGGATGGCAGTGATGAATTGCAAGCTCTTTACATGTTAGAGCTGAAACCAGAGGTTGAAAAGTTTCTAAAAGCTTCCAGAAAAGAGGGGTAAAATAGTCACATATGAAGATCAGGAACCAGAACAGCATCAGGCTTTCTCACAGCAGCACTGGAAGCTTGGCAATAATAGGGCTATGCCTTTGGAATTCTGAACAAAAATATCTAACCTAAAATTCTGTACTCTGCCAAACTATCAATTGGGTATGAGCATAGAATAAAAATATTCTTAGTGAGGCCCCTGGGTGGCTCAGTCGTTAAGCGTCTGCCTTTGGCTCAGGTCATGGTCCCAGGGTCCTGGGATCAAGCCCCGCATCGGGCTCCCTGCTCCGCGGGAAGCCTGCTTCTCCCTCTCCCACTCCCCCTGCTTGTGTTCCCTCTCTCGCTGTGTCTCTCTCTGTCAAATAAATAAATAAAATCTAAAAATATGTATATTTTTAGAAATTTTTAGACATACAGCTACTCAAACCTTTCCCCTCATCACCCTACCCTTTACTCTGGGAAGCTGCTTTGCTCAGAATAGTGAAATAAAACAAGAAAGACCAGCAGCCAATGTTGAAAATGAGTTCCTGATAAAAATACATCCAGGCATCATTGGTTGGAATGCTGAGCATACCCCTCTCCAAAATCCTCCAACCAGGACAGTCCCTGTGGCTACGAGTCTTAGCTACAACCTTGGTGGTCTGACATGTCCAAGTACCCTTTTCCTGCCTTGGCTTTGTCTTTACACCTGAGAAAGTACCATGTGTCATGAATAACGTGTAAAGAGAAAGAAGGGAAAAAACAAAAAAGAAAACATAGGTACTGCTATTTTTTTTCATAGTCTTCTGGAACTATTTAACTTTTTAGATTATATGCATATAAAACTTAGTGAAATTAAAAAAAATACTTAAATGTAAGAAGATGAATTCTAACTGCAGACTGGTTGAGAATTCTTTGGTGACAACATTAACTGAAATCACCTCAATTAATTCTAGGTTGGAATGTTTGGTGTTTACCTGATAGAGTGAGCATAAAAAGAGGCAAAGACTTTTAATACAAATTCTCTTTTATTTTTGTATCGCAAGTGATGAATACTTATAAACTAACCTTTTAAAGTTGACCATAAAAGGCACTACATAAATGGTTAACACTGTGGCATCACCAATATAACACCTTTTGGAAAATGAAACAAATAATTGAGGTCATTGCGGGAATAGGTGCTCCTGGCTTGGTTAAAAAAAAAAAAAACCAGTGTCAATATCACAAGTAGATTTAAAAAGTGCTGTGTGTCAGACTCGATGTGCTCTGGAAACCACGAAATGACTCTGGCCATGACAAAGGCATTGACAATAAAGATTCAAGTGAACAGCTTAAATAATATTGTTTTGTGAAATAAGTGAGTAGTAAAAAGGGGGCGTTATTAAATTAATCTATTGTTTCACATAACATATGATTTTAAATTCATACAGGAACTAAATTAAATATTCTAAGTAAAATAAAAAGAAAATGAATTAGTTCTCAGACTGTTTCCCAAAAACATCCTTCATTTTCATTGAGGAGGTAGTAATGAATGAAAGCAAGAAACACCTGAGGGTCATTTCTCAAGTGCTGAGGCCATGATTTCATATTTTTATCTCTGCCCAGCTTACTAAGGAAGTCCCTTGCTTTCCTCTCTGCCATATCGCCCTGTTTCTTCCCTTCACAGCATTGATCACTAACTGCTATTTTCCTGTTTATTTGTTGGCTCATGTCCTCATGAGGATGGAAGCCTGACGGAAGGAGGGACTTTGCTGTCCTACGACTGAATGTCTCCCGAAAATTACCCAATCAATGCCTCCCAGATCATAAGCATTCAGTCAAAATTAAATCGGTGAAGAGTGAATCACGAGCACCTGGTAGACCCAGTAGAAAATGTGCGTTAATTCAATTTTCCTCACAAATTTGGGGTCATCGGATCACTGGGAGGAAAAGAGCCTTCTCTCCAAACAATTCTGGCAAGGAATAGAGTTAATGGTGATCACTGATGTTGAAATCTTCCTAGTCACTAAATAGAATCATAGCAGGGTTTTAGCTATTAGCAGCCTTGGTCCTGTGGGAAAATTCTCAAGACCTTATATAACCCTCTTAGTTACAGAGAAATGTGGTCCACTAAGCAGCTACTGTATGAGGTTGGACACAGTAGAGGAACTAAAATAAACATGATAATAAAAATGGTGTTATGTATTCAAAAGCACAATAACTGGTTTGCTCATTAACCTCAGTAGGACATTTTGCTCTGTTATCACTTTGAAGCCAGATTAATTCTAGCTTCACTTTACTTGAAACCCTTTGATGGCTCTGCACTGACTACAGAAAACACCAGAATCTTTAGCATGGAATATGAGTCCTTCCATAATCTGACTGGTTTCCTCTCTCCCAGTATCTGGTTTCTCTCTCACTAACCAAGCCTCCAGCAGATGCAAACAGCTTCTAATTCCCTGAATAACATGACTACTGTTTCTTCTCTCAATGCCTCTCTCACCCTGCTCTCTCTGCTTGGGAAGCCCCCCTCTCCAGGCCCACTTGGTGGTCTCCACTCATTGGTTAAGACTCCATGGAAACTTCTCGAGCCCTCTCCTCCAGGAGAAGTGACCAATTCCTCCTTCATGTGCAGCCTTTACCCTCACGTACAGACCTCATATTGGGCCTGGCCCACGGCTACTCCCCAAACTGCATTTCCCGTCACTCTTCCCATTGTTTACTCCACACACACTGGAATTCTTGCAGTTCCTCAAAACCTTCATTCTCATTTGCCGGGAGTAAAAAATGTTCTCCCAGGTGTGTTCCCAACTTCATCTGACTACTCAAACGTCTCCTCTTGTAGGAGTTGTCTTTGACCACTCTACCAAAGAAGTTTCTTCCCTTCCACTTTCTAAATACAACTACCTCCTCTCTAGCCCTTTACCTTACCTCATTTTCTCCTTGTAGTACTGATCTAGCATGATCTACTTCGTGATTATCTGTCTTCCTTCTAGAATGTAAGCTCTGTGAGGATGGGTCTTTGTTTTGTTCACTGCTGTACATATTGGTGAATGAATGAATGACACCCATGATACTTTACAACCTGACCTGGTTTGAGACCTGTCTCCCTTGCTGAACAGCAGGGGTTATAGCCAATTCCTCTCGGTTTCCTCAGCTCCTTCCTGGCACAAAGTAACTTCTTATTCCTTGTATGACCGGATGATGTCAAGCACAAATTACCTGTAACAACAGTTCCCAACAAAGGGACTCTGAACCCATATATACTACCTAACCTGAAGAATACAGCCATAACCTCCACAATCCCTTTATCTAAAATTCTTGGGACCAGATTTCTTTCAAAATTCAGAATTGTTCACTTAACACCCCTAGTAGGGTCTGGGGCAGTACTCCAGAATCAAACACATTAGTAGCTTTGCAACAAAACATGCGAAGAATCCTACAGAGTATGATAAATAATGCTCAAGTCAGCTTTTTCTGTCAAGTGACTGTAAGGATACATTTTAAGAGTCTGGAATTTTGGAATTGTGGACACAGGGCTGTGGACAGGTACTAGCATAGGGAGATCTGTATCCCTGTGCTAAAAGAGGTTCCCCACATTCTAGAAGGTTAGTTATCACTGATTTCACACGTTAGTTTAAGACATCTATTTTTCTTTTCCCGGTAGCTACCATTTACTATTTGCCAGCCTTTGTGCTAAGCTCTTTAAACATGGAGGTGAAACAGTTTGCTCTATTTTATGAATGAAGAAGCTAGGGTTTAGAGAGAGGGTTAATGCCTTGCCCACACAGGTAGGCAATGGCTGAGGGAGATCCACACTGAAGCTGTCTCACAATCAAAAGCCATGCTCGGGGCGCCTGGGTGGCTCAGTCGTTAAGCATCTGCCTTCAGCTCAGGTCATGATCCCAGCGTCCTGGGATCGAGCCCCGCATCAGGCTCTCTGCTCGGCGGGAAGCCTGCTTCTCCCTCTCCCACTCCCCCTGCTTGTGTTCCCTCTTTCGCTGTGTTTCTCTCTGTCAAATAAATAAAATCTTTGGAAAAAAAAAAAAAAGCGATGCTCTAGACTACCTGACCATCTTGAATTCACAAGTTCAAGATAAAAATTCTTTAGTCTTGTCAAGTTTCTTCTTAATGTTGAGCCAAAGGAAAGTCCCTATGATTCAAGTGAATGTAAAAATCCTCAGGCTACAAGTTACTCATTATAAAAAAAGGCTGGCTATAGGTAGCCAACATTTACTGATATTTGTATAGTGGAAGAATTGATTTCCTCAGCTAAACCAATGTCTTATGCATTTGCAATGAAAGATCAAGTGATTCCAGATAATTAAAAAATTATATAATTACATTAACTTGCCCTGATTTCTTTTGCAGAACCATAATCCAAGTTCTACTATTACCTGACAGAGGAGAGTAGGACTGATAGAAGGGAATAGTCAAAAAAGGCACTAATGTAGATCACATGTACATTTTTATACTTATCTTTTTCAAGAACATCTTAGTTGCTTGAATTTTTTTAAGCCAGGTGGAAGTTAATAAAATGTATTTGTGATGACCAAATTTTGAAAAATTTTTTGAATTACCAAATATAGTAATAGTATTTTGGCAATGAGTCAGTTGTATAAGAACAATAAAGCTATTTAAAAAAAATCTCTGCATAGAGTTACAGCTTCAATTGAAGACACCCTTATAGGAAAGCCTCAAATTGTGAAATGTAGGGTAGCAAAAATACAACACATTCATTTTATGGTACAAAAGCAGATAATATGGACATGAAGATTAAGAAATGAAAATAACATATACACTAAAAACATCACAACAGAAACAGGCTTTATTTCAACCAGACAAGTGAACACTTCAATTAACATCATGTTCTTCAAGACTTGAAGATATGGCAATTAAAGATGGTGCTCAGGAGGCAGAAAAGGAAAGATTCATCATGGAGGAATTGCACTGCCTTGAAAAATCCCTTTCAACAATATGCTCAATTCAAAAGATTAATCAGTTCTAAATCATTAGACCTCATGCGTTTCAATATTTGTACAAGACTCTCATTTGAAAGTTACCCATCAGTTCCAATGACATCTTTCAAAAAAGAAAAAAAATATGTATAGAGAGATCAGTATCATGATTTTTTTTTTAATATTAGAAACTGGGATTGAAATACAGTTTTCAGTTTGAAATATTTCAAATGAAAAAATGTTAATATTTAAGATGCCTTGTTACAAAGCTCCTATGTACATACGTGTACAAAACAAATAGGTATTATTACCTGACACCTCAACCCATGACTTCTCCCCCCTCTCCCAATGTGAATAGTTAATCTACTGGGAGACTTTACCTGGGAAGTTCCAAAGTCCTGCATAAGGATTTGCTGCCACTCATAGGCTGGGCATGAGTGAGGACATTTCATCAGAGAAACATTTCAATTTAATATAACCTAACAGAAAATAAATCCAACAAAACATTGCATATTCGTAAGGGTTAAGACAAAATTGAATATCATTTTCAACTTTTGCCTGACTCATAAAATTCATGAACACTTTCAGAGTTTTCTCATCAAGGGCACTTTCGAGAGCTTTCAATCTCGTGCTTAACTTCATATCGAGTTGGTCAGCACCTTGATTGATACGAACAATTAGGTTAAAGAAAGGTATTGGGGAGGAGAGGGAGTCATTTGAGGACAGAAACAGGGGGAAGGACTCTCTTTCTCCATAAGACATTCCAACAGAAAAAAAAAAAAAACCAAGACGAAAAAAGGCATATAAACAAACAAACAAAATTGTGTTCACAGTAAAACATGCCAGATTTGTAGTTTCATTTGAAACCAACAGCAAATCATGAAACGTCATGAAGAATATAAGTAAAGGTAGAATCTCCTAGAGTCATTACTAAATGAAGTTAAAATTACCACACGGATCAGTAAACCCCAGAAGAAAAATAAACAGCACTTACATTTCAGGTCCTTCCTACACATCATACAACTTTTCAAGGTTAATGCATAAAATTCGTAGGTTTGGCCTCGCTGCACAAACTTTTTTTTTTTTTAAAAATACAGTATACAGAAAAAACTCTTGTATTCCCCATTTTGAATCATCAGCTCAAAACCCAAGAGTAAAAGATCAGTTAGAAGGATTTTAAATTATTTACAAATCCAGCAGGTTCATCTGCCATAATGGCTTGGCTTCCGTCCCACAGCGGCATCTACCTCCTCCGGCGGCAACTCTCAGTTCTCTGTTCTCACAGAAGGTTCTTCCGTCCACTGGTCATCACTACTGGTCATCAGTCATCTTGAACAGTTCCAGCAGCGCCCCAACAGCCCCGAAATAACCCTACAAAAGCAATAGGAAAACTTGCGCACGATGATCTCTAAACAGCCAAATGCTTACTGTGTTTAATAATTCTAGGAATGCTGCTCCCTACTGTTGTAGGTAAAAAAACCTTAAAAGCTGAACTCTGCCATGCACTGTAGAATAATAGTCATAATATTTATTAGATATACCTGTTTTTCTATCTTAAATAAGTTAACGGCTGTAAATAAAGCGCTTAGGGAAATGCCTGGCACTTAGTGTGTACTACACGACTGTTGGGATTGGTAGAATTGCAATGATTGCATTTTAATCTGTGCCATGGCAAAATCCATACTATGAACCCCATTTCACTGATGAGAAATGGAAAGTACTAAAGTAAATTTCCCTTCCAGGGTCACACACTTGTGCCAGGGCTCAACCCCAAATCTGTCTGACTTCCAAGTTGTATCTCACAGATGAGAACTCAAAGCTTCCCTCAGCAGATCTTAGAAAGGCATCTACATCAGCCGGAGCTGCACTTTGCTCATCTGTAAAATAAAAGCCCATGTTTTTGTGAAAGTGAAAGGAACTGAAAAATAAAAATGTTTAGAGAACTTGGTTTCCAAAAGGTCTGAGACTCCATGCCTGTTCCCTGACTCAAGAGTCACCAACCCGAATGGGAGGCCGCTTGCCAGGACTGGCAGTTACGCGACAGGATCTCTGCCTCGGTGGCTGCCAGCTAACATTTCTTGAGGCCTCATTATATGCTAAAAATAGTTCTAAGCACTTCACATGAATTTATTTAATCTTCACAATAACCTTATGAGACAAATATTATTATCACCCCATGTTACAAAGGCTAAAACAAAGATGGAGAGGTAGGGTCATTGTGTAAAGACTCCTAGTCAGTCAAGAGGCTGTGTCTTTACTGCTTGGCTGATGACTTCTCAATCCTGTTAGTTGAATGAATGAGACTCCGTTGAGTGAGGACTCCTGAGGCAGGACAGGAAAACCGTCCCACCAGCTCCTCCCCAAAGTTCTCTCTCCACAGTATCCTCCAGGAAGGCCTGCCTAAGCCAGACTGAATCTAAGAACGCAGAGCCCTTTCTGAGAGATCTTTACAAGGGGCTATAAAAATGCTCCACTTTCACTGGCTACAGAGACCGAGTTATGACATGCGCATAACAAAGCCAAGCCACAGTCCACAGAGGCCTAGGATTGTACAAGTTAACGTAGGTGACTGTGTTTTTACCTACAGAAGTGAGTTTCCCCAAAATGTTGGAATCTCACTCCCTATTTTACACCAACTAACTCCCCATATGACCTCGTGGATGGCTTTTAATCCCTGATGGCTCCCAGAGTTTGTTTTCTGCCTTAGTTGAAGAGAATCTGGATTTAGGCTTGCCAGATAAAATATAGATAAATGCCAGATAAAATAACTGTGTCCTGTATTTTTAATCACTAAATATGGCAACTCTAGCTGAACTGGAACAGTGGTTTTTCTTTTTTCGTTTTAATTGCTTTTTAAAAGCTGAGGTACTTTTTCCTTTTTCAAACAAAATCTTACATGGAAACGATAAATAAGTAGGTAAAAAGGGAGGTACTCTGGTTGGGGGAGAGGGGAGGTAAAAATTCTGGGACTCCATTCCCCTCACCCCCCAAAAGTTCTATGGCTCCATGCTTTAAGCCTGCTTTAAAAAACAGGCTTTCTTTAGTATTAAGTTCTATCACTGGGCCTTAACTATTTAGTATTTAAATTCCTATTGTTTTATCTGCATCAAGAAAACAAAACACGGGCCTAGGAAACTCTAAATAACTTGTAAATACATGGGCAGCTTTTCAGATAAATAATTTGGTTTGAAGATGAGAAAAATGCCAGAGTAGTTATTCATTACAAGTTTGTGATACTAGTTCTCTCAAAGTTTTTTCTACTACAATACACACCAGGGATTAGGGACCTGCCCTGATAAACAGTTGCTCTCTACAGTACTGATTTTAAAGAAGGTGGCAGAGGAGGTAGGGAAGAGAAAGGTCCCTCACTTACTCTAGAAATTTGATTTATGGGATTGTAGAAACTTGATAGAAGGGACTCTCTCAACTAACTGATGTTCATATCCTCTGCAGACAGGCTGCTAAAGCCTAAGGACACCAGCCTCTCTGGGCCAACAGGCTCCTCTGAGCAACCCCCGCACTTCTGTTCTCACCAATGCAGTTGTCTGCTTGCCAAGAGTCAGCTGTGTTTATCCTCAGATTTGTTTCTGACAGTTTTATGTTAATGTCATAATCTAAGTTAATACCTAAACCAATAAAAAGAGTACAAAATAAATTGGTCACTTCTATGAAAATCCAGTTAAATTCTCAAAAAAGATTGAAAAAGGCAGTCACAAACCATTACTCTCTACTTGGGTGGATCCCAATACACATGAAAGGTTGAGGGAAAAATCTAGAAGGATTGTGCAACCAGAGTGTTTCATAGGTATCTTTAATCTCTTGATCCATTTTAAAGAAATAAATCAGAAATCAAAGAAGGCATATAATATTTGTGGATTATGAAAAAAAGGATAACAGCAGAACCCATGGTCAAAAACAGGCCTTGGTCCTACATCAAAGAAATTGATGAGTGAATGAACATTTATGTTTTATGTTACAATAAAATGGTTAAAGTAGAGAGGTATTTTTTAATGATTACTCATTTTAGCTGATTTTTTTCTTAAATTTAAATTTAAAATTTTTTTAAGATTTTATTTATTTATCTGACAGAGAGACAGGCAGCAAGAGCAGGAACACAAGCAGGGGGAGTGAGAGAGGGAGAATCAGGCTTCCTGCTGAGCAGGGAGCCCCATGCAGGGCCTGAACCCAGGACCCTGGGATCATGACCTGAGCCGAAGGCAGACGCTTAACGACTGAGCCACCCAGGCGCCTCTGATTTTTTTTTTTTAATTAACCAGCTACCAGTCCTTATTGCTGGAGAAGAAAGCTTCCATTTTATATATAGTTCTTCTTTATCCTTTGTATAAATGCAAAGTTTAAATGGCAACTCTTTCTACTTGACCAATTTTAAACATTTTTTTTTTTTAAATTTTGACAGAGAGAGAGAGACAGCAAGAGAGGGAACACAAGCAGGGGGAGTGGGAGAGGGAGAAGCCGGCTTCCCGAGGAGCAGGGAGCCCGATGCGGGGCTCGATCCCAGGACCCTGGGATCATAACCTGAGCCGAAGGCAGACGCTTAACGACGGAGCCACCCAGGCGCCCCTCTACTTGACCAATTTTAAAACTGAGGGACTCACTCAACAGTTAGACAAAGCCAAATACACTCCATGTAGGACAGCTAAGTCCATGCAGACTTGACCTACCTCATGTTCCAAAAACAGAGCTTTTAGCTGTCCTTTGGACCAAAAATCCATTGCATATGCTAGCAGCTTCATGGAGACCATATTGATTCTGAGAAAGTTCCCAACAAACACAACTCTGTCAATATTCTGGAAAAAAAATTAAAGAACAATTAAATAATGGTATAAAAATAGCATTTAGTAAAGATCCAATGTTCCATACTTCACTGCACTCCCAGGACTTTGCAGAATCAATTTGTTTCTTAAGTGAAATTATTTCAGCATTTCTACGATGAAGTAGAATAAACTTCACACTGCATTCCAAAGAACAAAAGGGTGAGATTCTGGCTCGGTGAGGCAGTGACTTATATTGGGCTTATTTGCAAGTGTTATGTCAGATTGACTTAGGCCTGATATGAAATTCAGCTACCAATACACATATAAAATTTTAACTGGAGTTCAAGTTCAGCTAAATTTGCCTTTGCATTCCTTTCAATTCCCCCAACTTCCAGCTATAAAATATTATAACCAACTCATAAATAAAATGGCCCTGGCATGGGTTATTCATCTAACAAGTTTGCTCAGTTTGCTCTATGCCAAACACCAGAATACAAAAAGAAACAATTCCCAGTCTCTATCCTTGGGCTATATGGTGGCCAATCCTGTTTGGTCAACATGTGGGTTGAAATATGGTAACGAAAAATACATCTATACTTTTGTTGATATGGATATGGATTTGCATTCTGCACACACACTTAACACTGAGCTCAGCCTGTCTACCACCCACTCACTCACAGAGCCAGTTGCTATGGTCACTTATGTCAAAGGAAGGGAGTCCCAGAAGCTGGCATTCTTTTCTGTTCAGTCTATCAAGAGTCATCAGGATCTAGGAATATGGCCTCTTAACTGTCTCAAGTTTTGACAATGTAAATTGATAAGCCCATTAACTACTGTGAATATTTTCTATGGGTAGAGGTGTGGGAGGTGGTTTTAATAAGTTTCCACAAATAAGAACAGTAGCTACAAACTGCCCAGACTGAGATGTGACAAGAAACACTCAGAGTAAGTAACTCAGATTAAAGAAGAATTTAATTAAATTTAGGAGTTTTGTTTTTTCCTCTAAAACAAGGGAGTCCAACGTAGGACTTCCTCAAAGCCCCAGGCCTGCATTAGTCTGGTAATGAGCCAGAAGGAATAGAATGGCAATAAAAGCTGATGGACATTCTTTATTTCAAATAAATTCCAGGTGGGTCAAAGATATGACTGTGGGGGAAGAAAGAAAGAAAGAAAGAGAGGAAGGAAGAAAGAAAGAAGGAAAAGAGAGAAGAGAAGAAAAGAAAAGAAAAAAAGAAAGAATAAAGGAAAAAAAGACTAGAAGAAACAACAGAATTCTTTTTTAAAAATAACATTGAGGTAGGGAAAATATAACACTCTCATGCATTATCATGTAAAAAAGCATGAGGCAATGTTTCCAGAAGTCCATATTGAAGTATGTAAGGTAGACTGATATAACCTCTGGGATTTGCTTTCAAATATGTTAGCAAAAGAGAGAAGAAGAGAAGGAGGAGGAGACAGGAACAGAGGGAGGAGGAAGAAGAAAACAGATAAAGCATGTGTGGCACAGTTTTGTTAACTGTTGATTAGGGTTAACGGCTATAAGGAGGTTCTTCATATTATTGTGCTCCTTTACGTATATTTACCAATTTTCATAATAAAAGGTTGACACACAACCAAAGCAAGACATAAAATAATATGTAGAGGGTAAATTGTATGAGATGTGACTATATCTCATAAAATTGTTTAAAAAGCAAGAATGTGATATAGAGTTTGCTGCCTTTGGAAGGATATGTTTCTGCTCTATTGCAGACAATACAGAATAAGACACCAAAATTGAAAATCATCGGCTACCTCGAGCAAGGCTAACATTGCAGGACAGGTGCAAACAGTTACCCACTTCCCTGTACATCCTTCTGGTGTCTTTAGAACTCTGTATTACGTGTTTGTATTTTCTACTCAAAACTGTGAATAAAAAATTCAATGCTGATGGCGAAGCATTTTACAGGATTCCAATAATCGCAGTAAAAAAAAAAAAATCTTAGAGTCAGTAAATGTGGTGTCCCTCTGTGCAACAGCTGAGCTCAAGGACTCTCCACTCAGCGAGTCCAGCGCCCTCAGCAATGACTCAAGCTTGCGTTTTGACTCTCACAGGAAAATGGCCGCCACTTCCGGGTGCGCCCACAGGGAGCCTGCGCTGGCAGGACGCCAGCCAGTGAAGCCCTTGCGGGAGGTGATCGGTGATTCCTCTCACTGGCCATATTTTCTTTTCTTTTTTTTTTTTTTTAAAGATTTTATTTTTTTGAGAGCGAGAATGAGAGACAGCATGAGAGGGAGGAGGGTCAGAGGGAGAAGCAGACTCCCTGCTGAGCAGGGAGCCCGATGCGGGACTCGATCCCGGGACTCCAGGATCATGACCTGAGCCGAAGGCAGTCGCTTAACCAACTGAGCCACCCAGGCGCCCTGGCCATATTTTCAAACTGCCATTTTTGCTATACTCCAACGATAAATGGTATTGAAATTGAAATCAAAAGTGAAAAATAAAATCCGTTGCCCTCCCCCTAAAGTGAATATGATCATTGTAAAAAGGCCCCCTGCTGGCTCACTCAAGGTCTGTGGAAAGCAGGGGAAAGGGTATCTACCACTCTGTGGGGCCGGGGACCTTGGGGCTCAGTGACCTTTGAGAGTGCACGAGGACAGCCCACAACACACACATTAGTCAGGCGTTGTTTGCCTACTTGGAAAAACTCCCTTTAAAGGTTAATGTCAAAAAATAAATCCTCTGTTAAAATGAGTCCTGTGACCGAAGTGGACTTTGAAAGGCACGTGTCTGGGATACATTCTTTCTCTGCATTTCAGCCTTGCATTTGAACTCCATCTCACACGGGGACATAAAAAGTGGTGACCCTGAGCCACAGACCAGAGACATATTCTACTCAACGTTGTAAAGGAGCGTGTTTCTCTCATAATCCCAGAGCTCCAAGGCAGGACTGGCACCGCCCACCATCAGGATCGCCTCTTGCCCTGTTTAAACGCCCACTGCTCGACCAGGATGGGACAGGAGGCGGTTTCTGCAGAACCTGTAATGTTCTATTTCTTGAGCCGAGTGATGGCTACACAGGTGTGTGTGTGAAAATCCAAGCTGGCTACACACTTCGGGTTTGACTGTCTTCTGTGTTTCTATTAAAATTATCTTTTTAAAAACTCTATTACTGAAGCGACTATGCTTCTTTAACCCTTCTATTACCCGTTGCCTGTCCCAAGCCCTTTCTTGTCTTCCTAACACAACTCAGTGAGAGCTGTTGTACTTTACATGTCTTCTGTTACAGAAAAGGGTTCTAGTTTCCCAGAGGAATTTTGCAGTGTTTCAAAACGCGTTCCCAAAGCTTTGTCACCAGCTCCACCCCTTCTTGTGCCTGGGGCTCTGGCTGGCCTCAGCTGTAGCAAGCTCTCTATGCTTTGATAGCCCTGTACAATGCTGCTTGAACTCCATGCCACAAGGCAACACTGTAAAGAAGCTGAAAGCAGAGAGAATATCGAATATTACAAGTGGAGCGTTTTACCTGCAATTATTTGCAAGGATGAGCCAGGCTTTCCCTCACACTTCGGTAGGTGGGTGGTAATAATGACGGTCAGAGAGGCTATGGCACGAGTTGTGATTTTACCCGGACTCTGTGGTTGGATGGCTTATCATTTATTATCCAGTGCCTACTTAAAATAAGATGCATATTCTTCTCCATTCCCCAAAACACACCCCTCATGTTCTACAAGATGTGACTAGGACAAAGGGCAGGTTTCCCAAGGATCTATCATTTTGTAAGGGTCAACAGTTTTGCATCACTAAAGATGATGTGTATGAATGACACAAGCCTTCCTTTGGATTAAGGCCTTACCTCATTCAATGCACACATCCGAGCAATGGAGCCAATGTTGTTGGTGATGGTGACCAGTGTGGCTCGGGCGAGGTCTTCCTTGCTGATGGAATCTCGCTTTTCCTTACTCATCATGTTGCCAAAGCTATGTTGGAAATATTAGCGAGAGTATTCAAAATCATCCTCAGGCAGGCCCCACGCTTCCACCAAAGTACTGTGGAAAGCTTTATGAATAACTCTGTTAAAATTTAAATGACCTGATTTGGCTACCATGTTTTACAAGCAGACAGGATTACAATGTGAATGGTTGGTTGCCCTTTTTTTTAATAGGGGCAAAGTAGCATGGCTATTAATGGGAAAAAAATTTTTTTTAATGTTCTCTAGATATATTGACAAGAATGGAACAGGGGAAACTGTTGCAGTATTCCAGAACCTTCTTTCAAAGCTGCCCTATTTTAAGCACAAGCATCAGGGGCTAAACATTTCAATGCTTCGTAAAGGGCGGGAGATCAAGTCTGAGCTCCAATAACCATAGATACTTGCACCAGGCTGGTGGGTTGACATTTTAAAGATAATTAAGTGAATGGCCAGGGTGGAGAGTTTGCCTTGTTCACACGCTACTGCTCCTAGCTACTTCGTCTCTACCTTGATGCTACAGCAGATCCTTGAAGGCCAAATCGTTCATAGTCTCCTCCGTAAATGTCCTTCACCAGCTTATCAACATTGGTGCTGTCGCCTTTAGCTGCCATTTCCAGAGCTTCTTCAAAGGTCTCACAACCAGTCAGCAAGCAACATAGGCCTAGGAATGTTCCACCTCCAAGACTGAAGGAACAATAAGGTTTATTTTTAAATTTTACTTTATGATATGCCCATCCAAGTCCCCAACTACATCAAGATCACTAATATGGGTTAATAAAAACAGGAGAAGAAAAACAAAGGGGCACTTGAATTAAAGTGTAGGGTGCAACACAAGTTTAGGGTAGATTGGATTCTTTTTAAAAAAGGGCAGAGGCTAAAAAGGAACATCAAGGAAAACTTGCCCTTGAATTTAAGAACAAAACCAGAGAAAGACTCTCACTGATTTCCGTTGTGAGACCTTCAGCTAGCCGCTAAACTAAGTACCTCGTTCAGTCTTCACAGCTATAAAATGGGGCCAAATTCAGGATCTCTCTTATTTGGTTGGTCTGAAAGCAGCAAATAACCAGAGAAATGACTGCTATGAAAAAAAAAAATGTAGCCGAATACAAATACTTGGAAAAAGAAACCATATGTACATGAAGTTCACAATGCAGAGCCAGACTGACCCAGGGCTGCTAGGAACAGCCAGTCCAGAGGCCGTATCTTTTACCTTGACCTCGATCCTCTAGCAGACATAATCTCATTGAAACTTCTCAGAAATTTCTAAAAGGAAACCACTGATTGCTCACACACTGGGGTTTTTTTCTGTAGACTATGGAAAAGGTTATTAATATTTTACTTACTACCCAATACTCAAATATAGTAACAAAGGTCATAAAAGGGTTTCAATGCTCAACTATGTTTTAAAAAGCTTTCAGTCGCTTTGGGGAAAATTCCCCTAAAACAGTCTTTTTAGACAGAAGTTAATTATGGTAGGTGAGAATGAATTTAGTTGCGTATGAATATCACAGTTACGTGACAGAAAGGAGACTGAGAGTAAAGCTACCACCAGTGACCTCCTGGCAGTATGGACGCGGGCATGGGCTTTACTCTATTTACCACGAGCAGATGCAGACAAGCATATGCAGAAGAGTCAATTGCTCACATCAGTTTGTTCTCAAGCTCCAAGAGCTGTGAGCCCCTGGACTTCCATTCTGAGAGAAAATCCAAGTCGAAATTGAGGTTATTTTGAATTTAAATTTGAAGAAAGAAACTTCAGGGGAAATTATATTTCATGTCAGTAACTGTTAACAAGAAGGTGCCAGATTGTAGACGGGCACAGTTCTTTAAATTACACCTAAAGTGAAACTGTATGTAATAGTTCTTAAGTAGCGATTGTCACAAAAATACATACTTGATGGAAAGGATAGCTCCTGGTGGAAAATTCGGTAGCTAGGCGCCACCGGCGGCAGCTACCCAAAGCCAAGGTGCAGCACCAGGAGGAGCTCAAGAGCTCCATGGACATGACCGCCTTGACAGCTCAGTCACGGGAGAGATGTTGAAATTCCTCTAGGAAAGCTTATCTTTATTTACATTTAACACGGCGTGTCATGCACGTTGTCAGGTTCAGTCTGCCCTACAAAGCTCGTGTATTTTAACGGGAACAATTTTGGTTTGCGTGCCCTCGGGATTTGTCTCTACATATTTTTAAGTCTTTTCTCACCCGTCTAGCTGCTTTCATCCACATTAATAAGGTCTCTTTGAACATCAGGAATTGATATTCATCCAGGCATTCAATAGCCTACTCCAAGCATAGGCAACGGGAGACACTGGCTGACTTAGAAAGAAGGCAGTTCATCAGCTGATGTGTTGGTACAAGTGAGGACGGAAGTGTTTTGTGTGACTGGAAGATGACCGGCGACTGCGGACCACGCATCGGGGCTGCATGGGGAAAGCGAGCATGCATTCACGTAGCGGGCACGCTGCAGGCAGGAGGAAAGAATGCAGTCGCAGAAGAGCACTTTATTCATATCCTCAACCTGCTAACCGGTATTTAGTCAATGTGGTGCTCTTGCTCACAACCAGACACATCGTTTGTTGCAGCAGACACAGTAAGACCCTCAGCAAATCGGAGACAAAAACATATGGCCAGAGACAGCTGTTGAATAGCATCATTATTTTTTGAAAAACCCAACAACCTTGTAGTGAGGGATTTTAGGGGAAAGTAGAAGAAACCTTCAATTACTGAGTGCTTGTGCTCTTAAAATAGATTCCAAAACAATGAGATGAGCTGTACTACTCCTTTCACCGAAGTTTCAAAATTCTTTACATTCCTCTTTTAATCATCTGCACATTGCAACAATGTCGGCTGCAAAGTCCTCTTTTTCCTTTGGCTTCTACAATAAAATTGGAGTAGCATCAATAGAAAAAAAAAATGCGTTGCTCCCTAATCTAAGATGCACTAAAATCACACATAACACGAAACAAACCATTTAAAATCATCTGTTAAAAGAGAACTGAACTGATCTACTGTAATGCTGTGGCTTCGTAAAAATAAAAATGTCTGAGAAGCTAGGGCACAGCCTGATAACAAAAACCCCGGAGTTACACCTCTCAGTTCACAATAACAGTAGCAAACTTAAAGCTGAGGCCATTTGCTTAGATCAGTGATTCCCAAAGTGTGTTCCGCACACTCATGTTCGCGGCTCACCGTCATAATTTATATCAGTGGTTTTGTAACTTAGATCAAAAGAAGCCTTTGGCAGAATAACTCTGGTTGGACCAGAAGGGCTGCAGCATGAATAGACGTTTCCTTCCCTTCCCCTGCCTGCGGCAGCCCCCAGAAGGGCTCTCCATTAACCTTCAGTGTGCTATAGCACGTTTCCAAAACTACTCGTTGAAAAGCACTCGCAGGGGAACTTGGGCATCCAGACAGGATTTGTTGAAGACTGCAAAACACTGGTCATTAATGGGCATTTACCAATAACTGGAATTTATGAGCATGATTACACATGTAACAGAAGCCAAACACCACAATGAGCTCATTAGCCGCTGTTAAAGAAGATGATCCAGATTCTTGGAACTTCCAAGTTTGAGAAAATAGAACTGTGATTGTGATTCATGAATTCGTTAAGTGTTAATCAACAAAATGATAAATATCTCTAATTGAGGACAGTGGTTAGCTTGTTGTTACCCTGGGACTCGCTCTATCAATTCAATGACTCCTGGGAGGAAGTCTGAGGTTTCTTCAAAACTGTACTTTAATGAGGCGATCGCTTTCTAAGGTAAAACCAGCTCGGTTGAAATATTCATTTGTCTTTGATGCTCCTGACAGTCCTCATAAAGCCATGGGTCAGTTGTGACTCTTCGGTGAGCAAGTCAGCTGAGTTTCTGTATGCTCAGTGAGAAAAGGTATGCCCAGGGGCAATTAACATCCTCTACTCTGAACACAGGCAGGATTCAGTGAGAATGTGTGTGTGTGCGTATGCGCGCGTGTGTGTGTGCCCCCACACGCTGGGGTTTCTCAACAGCAGTACTCTATTGACTTTTGAGGGTCAGTACTTTTGTTGTTGTTGGGGAGCTGCCCTGTGCATGGTAGGCTATTTAGCAGTACCCCCGATCTTTAGCCACTAGATGCCAGTTGTACCCCACCTCCAATTGTGACGGCCAAAAAAAAAAGTCTCCAAGACATTGCCAAAATCCCCTGGGGGGCTCAATCTTCCCTTCCCCAGTGGAGTCACGGACTGATGCAGACCCGTCACAGGTCATGGATAGACGGGAGAAAAACAGTGCTCCTCTCCTAATGGATGACAAGTGCTGCAGAATTTCAGCGCTGGAAATGCCCAAAGAACCTATCTAAGAAACAACCCCCTGCGTGGCACAAACAAGGACACTGAGGCCCAGAAAAGTTACATATCTTCATCTTTTAAAAACAATGGTTTCGATATCATGTCCAAAAGCACATGCCACATGGCACTCGTTCCTTAAATTACTCCTCCAAAAACAGGTTTTGTGGTCTCATAAGCGGGAGAAATACCTCATACCAAATCCTTCACTTGGAAGTAAGAAAAACTTTTTAAATTATGTTTACACTAGAATTTCTCAGTGATTTCTGACCCTGGATTCTCTGCTCAATGCCAAATTGCAGCCAGCAGGGAGCTGAGCACATCTGCCCTTGAGGCGCGTGTGCACTGAAGAACAAGGCACTCTGCCCAGCTGCACTTGCAGGCTGGTTTCCTGTCCGGGGCACTCCAAAATTCCTTGTGAGGTGTGCCAATTATTCCGGCGTTCAGGTGGAACATCCAATTGAGGGTAAAAAAACATTTTTTGGTAAACTCAGTTTGGTTTACTGGTTGGAATGACGGATTATGTCAAGCAATTCATCCTGTGCTAGGCACCAAGGAAATTCCAAAAGAAGGTTTCTTCTGAAGCCCTCTCTGACCATCCCAAGCATCCTTACTTCTGGATTCTATTTTCTTCCTGTCCCCGCAATTCATTTGGCACTTACCACGTACTGCCTTTTGCTGTGGTGTGTGCGATCCTTCTTCCCTCAACCTGACCAGTTTCCAGCAGGCTAAGGACTAGGTTTTATGACCCTTTACATAAATTACCCTCTTACTATTTTAACATATCATGCAATAAATCTTTTTTGGTTGGCTGAGAAGGGTAAGATCTTTCTTTGAAAAATGTGTTCGATACATATAACCTTTGTATAAACTGGTCTTCAAGGAAGAGGCCTGGGTTTAGGTACAGAAAGGTTCTCCTAGTAGAAACTGTGTTTACCTGGTCCCTGTAACTCTTTTATAGTTGTCCTTGGAGTACACTGCTAGAATGCTGACCCCTGAGCCCATGTTCACCAGCAACATAGGGTATGGGTTATCAAGGCAGTACGGCTTTTTTTGACACAATTCAGGATTTGTGGGATTTTCAAAATAGTAACATTCCGGCTTGCCGTTGAAGCCAACGGAGTCAACGTAAAGCAGGCCCTGAATCAGACAGTCCAGTTCATCCAGTTTATGGAGCTGCAGGTCAGCAATCTGAAAGAGAACAAAACCTTGTGAGAGAAGCTATGATCACCTCAGGGGAAGCCCCAGGGGCTTTTAGCTGGACTGAACATGTGTCATTAACTGTAAAAGCATGAAAACATCTTTAAAACTCCAAGTTGTGAAACCCTGTGGATCATTAGTGGCTCTGACAGAAAAGCAGCCTTTGTCAGACCTCATGTCTACCCACAGTGGGAACTGAAGGCCAGGAAGTTGCCTGGTCGCTGGAAAAGCATCCAGGAGCATGTGTAATGGGTTGAATTGGTAGCCCCGGAGAGGTATGACCAGGTCCTAATTTTTAGGACCTGTGAATGTTACCTGATTTTGAATAGGGTTTTTGCAAGATGTGATTAAGTTAAGGATCCTGAGATGAAGAGAACATCCTGGGTTATCTGCGTGGACCCTAAATTCACTGACAAGCTTCCTTATGAGACACACGGGAAAGATCTGATGGGCAGAGAAGGCTGTGAAGACGAAGGCAGAGACTGGAGTACTCCATCCACCACAGGCTAAGGTGTGCCCACAGCCCCCAGAAGCTGGAAGAGGCAAATGGAATCTGCCCGAGAGCCTCAGAAGGAGGTGTGGTCCTGCCAACAGCTTGATTTTGGTCACCTCTAGAACTATGACTGAATACATTTCTGTTGTTCTAAGTCACTGCGTTTGTGGCCATTGGTTACCACATTGTGGCCACAGGAAACCAATACGGCGTATCACTAAGACCAGGGCTGCCCCGCAGGGGGAGGAGAGTGAGAACGTTCTGAAAGCAGGAAGAACCCCACACTTGCCCACACACACGGTCCTGAGTGAGGCATGGTGAGCCTGGGATCTGGGGGCAATCACCTTTGAGCCCACAAAACCCAACTCTCCTCTTCCCAGGCCTGGGCTTTGCAGTTAGATAGACCTGGCTTTGAATTCTAGCTCTAGCACTTAACTGAGGGATGTGGGGCAAGTTATTTCACTTGAGAAGTCTCAATTGCCTCTCTGTAAAATGGGGATATTATCCACTGCACAGTGTTGTTGTAGAGATTTCGTGATAATAATATATGTACAAAGGGCTCAAAAAATGTTGGCTCTTTGATGAATAGCAGGGATGGTCCCAAAGTGTCTTTTCATGCTCCTATGAGACAAAAACTCCCATTCTCCCAGGTATAGGGGGAAAAAAGTAAATGGGGATGAGTTGGCTGTGGGGCAGCCTTAGGGGAGAGTGGCCACTTTGCATCCTTAAAAGTTTAATTCATGGTCCCCGAGAGGAGAATTATTGCTGATCCAGATGTCTGGGTTGATGATCATTTCCCATGAACAACAACAACAAAATAATAATAATAAATCGAATAATCACCAACACGACACAAAGCCAACGAAGGAAGATAATTTGTAAGATCTAACTTAAACTTTTAAAGAAATATCTTTAAGAAAATAATAGCTAGTATTTGTTATTCATTACACACCCAGAACTTGTAGTAGATCATTTAATTCTCACAAAATCCTCTAAGTAGATGTTTTATCCGCGCTTTATGGGTAGGGCTTGCAGAGCCTAAATAACTTTCCCTAAGTGATACAACTAGCAAAAAGCTCCCAGGGACTCGCTGTTCTTCTCTTGTTTTCATAATGCATATTGCTTCCGGGATCTGGAAACAACCTATACAAGTACTATACTTAGATATTTTGCCAAAAATACACACATATTTGCAACAAAAGTTAAGAGCTGGAAGAATACTCTTGACTTCATATCACTCATCTGAATTTCCCATTCAACGAACTCCACTAAATCTATACTTAGAGAGCAGAATTAGTTTGAATAGGTTACCAGCAAGGTGGTACAAGTTTTCTTGATACAAAGAAACAATCATTCTGGGTTTTTTGTTTTTTTTTTTTAATTTAAAGATCTAATTGGCTCTATTCAGTGAGTCATGAATCAGACAGCATACCATCTAGCAAGTAGAAAGGAGGTCCCCAGAAACCATCATCCTAAATGACGCTAGCTGATAAAGTAAATCTACCTCATAAATGATTCCAAACATTTCCTTTTTTACCGAGTGAAAAGTTTGAGTGAGAAGCAAGTAATTACACGTTTTAAGCGGGTAATACTTTAGGTATAGAACTACCTGGAGACCTGGAAGATGGCAGTGAGACACAGCCATGTAAATGCTGTTTTTGTCCTCTCCATTCCTCAGCCCTATTAACCTCTTCCACTTATAGCACTAATCACATTCTGGTTCATTTTCTGGTTCATCAGGTGCCCCTGAGCACCATGCTCCAAGGCCTGGCCCATAATAGTTGCTTAATAAACATCTGTTAAGTGGGACAGGGAAAGTTACCACTTCTTGGATCAAACCAAACTGAAAAGTAGAAATTTCATCAGCCAGTCGTGGGACCATAGGTTAACCTGCTTAAAAATTAATCAGGGGTCCATCAACAATATCAACAGCTCATGCCCAGGGCCAACATCACAAACACAGACAGAGACACACTGTGTCCAGCAGGACATCCTGAACCTATGCTGTGGAAAAAGAAAAACCTATCAAGGCAAATAAACTAAGCACACACAACTTTGATCTGAAAGGAAACACTGTTATCTCAAATTCAGTCTCAAATAAAGTGCCAGCAGCAACCAAACATCTCTGCTATCCGCTTTACTGAAGGATAGATATTTCTGAAGCCTGGGTCATGCATTCCCAAACAGGGAAACAGAAACATTCGTCACTTTCACGGAGACCTATAGAGACCTCCCTTAAAAGTCTTCACCATCCAGAGAAAAGTCCAGGCTCCCAAATGTAAGCAGTGAGTCAAATCATAACTTGGAGAGTCACAGGGGCCATCTGAAATTCAGAACAAGATGGGAATTACTTCTCACACTCTGTAGTTTGTAAATACAACTGAATAGACTCAGTGGAACATTCAGCACGCTCAGATCCTAGCTGTGGAAAAACACTCTTTCTCTGGGCTTAGCTTTCTTTCTATCAGGGGTAGCAAATGCAAACGCCTACAGGAGACAGTAAGAAAACATAAAAGAGCAAAGCCCTGGGCTAGATGTAATGTAACAGAACACACACAGAGGACAATACATACATATTTGCAATTCACCTGCAGCCCATTGTTGCCATGTCATAATGAGGACTCAATGTAATTAATTAGCTGACAGCTATTTAATTTTTTTTTGTAAATATTGCAGGCCAACCAAACATATCTGTAGGCTGATGCTGACTTCCATCCTATTAATTTTATATATATTCTAATGCTGATCTCTATGATGGGTCCTAAATGATGACAGATCTGAAATATCAGATTCAGCATGCAGATGAAGTTATAGCTCATGTGAACATAACCTTGTAACCAAGGTGTGCTGGTAAATGTTTAGCAACCAGCTCTCTGGGAGCAAAAGCCTAGTTTATAGCATTTACAATTTCTGTGGTATAATTGCCCCCATGATGGCTAATTTCAAGCTACCAACATGATGTCACTAAACACAGAGTTGGGAAGACATGCACACAATGGGCTCTCTTAAGCCAGTAGGAACTGGCCTCAGCATCCCACTGCTTGTAAGTCTCCTTAGCACTTTTAGAAAATATGGGTTCTGCCAATTCCTAAATCATTAAGCTTTAAATCACTCCCCAAATATAAAACCAACAAACCTCAGCTTGTCCTAAGACTCAAACAAACTCTGTGTAAATAATGGAAGCTAATAAAAAACTATATGGATCTCATCTGTAGGACTTCAGGCAAGGAAGCTATTATTATTATTACGACCCATTTTGCAGATGAAATATATCACCAGGGGTCAGTGGGTTAAGTGACCTATTCCGGATCCCAAGGCTAGCAAGTAGGGGAAGAAGCAGAGTAGAAAAAACTTTCAAACTACAACTGTGATGAACTCACATGGTTGTGCCTAGTACTAAAGTCACTCAAGCAAGTGTGTGGGTGCAGTGGGGTTCTCCAATTATAGGAGCCATCAGAATCACTCAGAGGGTTTGTTCAAACACAGATGGCTGGGCTCCACTCCCAGAGGTTCTGACTGTATTTCTAACAGTATCCCAGGTGATGCTGATGCTGCTGGTCCTCGGACCACACAGTAGTAGGCGTTGAAGAACTGGGATGAGTCTATGACCCCAGTGAGAACAAACACTGGATAAGGTCACAGAGCACCTGCCCTAGCTAACTCACAGGGCTACCTTCAAGAATCAAATGAGACGCCTGTGTGAAAATGTTTTGGATACTGTAAAGAACTATACACATGGGTTCTAATTATGTGAGAAGTAAAATAATTTGGGTCTTCTTATCTCAAGTTGAAATGCGCTAGTCCACTAGTCAAAACACTATTTCCACACTGAAGACTAATTTGTAGAGGGAATTCAGTGATTCTGGTATGCTAATATTAGAAAAAAAGATGGATCCTAAACACAAGGCATGTTCAGGATACAACTGTAAAAGGTTGTCCGTATGTGCTTCAGCTCAGTCTGTCAAAAATACTAATTAAAGAGTTAAACAGATAAATCTGGTAAAAAGCTATCCCAAGAGATTCCATAACTACTCCTATGAGGGCATTCTATGGACCTGCCCCAAACCAGTTATAATAACCCCCCTGTAATTGAGAAATAAGTCACCAAATTGTATTTCAGAAATGAATAAAATACATATCTGTATGATACCTTACACTTTCCAAGGTGCTTTTGAGGACACTGGCTCCGTAAATCATATTGGAAGTGGCAGAAAAAGTTATCTTACTAAACAGAGAATAATTTGCCTATAAAATAGTTGATTCTGAATTACAAATTTCACTCAGGGCTCTTTTCTCTTCCCAAAGGAGACCTAGAAGACCTGAGAGAGATGAATTTCAAACATATTCTGTGAGTGAGAAATATGACAAAACCTCAAAGACGGCTTCTTCCTCCCTGCACCCAATGATAAAGAGGCCACAGACCAGCGGTCAAGAGTCAAGCCAGACCCAAGTGGAGAATGACATTGTCTACCAAACCTCATGCTGCCGCCATACTACGAATCAGTCCCTGGATTCATAATAGGAACCAAGCTAATAAATGTTCTTGAATGGTCCATTTAGATGTAGAATTTCACATATCCACAACTGTCCTCCTTCCTCCTGATAATTTCCCCACTATTCTTAACTTTTTTAGATTGTTTCCTTAGAGATTTCTGGCTTAAGAAAGGCCAATTCTTAAGTTCTCACACCTTGAGAAAAACATAATAAAGCCACCAGAAGATCCTTTTCTGTTCCCTAAATCTCATGTCAACCAAATAAGATTATTGTTACATCCCGTTTGTTATAGCATAGGTCTTTTTTGAAAAGTAACTGAAAGAGTCACTGAACAAAACTCACAAGGAAAAGTATCTATTATAATGAAGAGCTAGATGGACAAAAAGGATGATTTTTTTCCCTATGCATTCTCTATTAGAATACTTTGCATTTTAAAGAATACTCCTGTTGGGCGCCTGGGTGGCTCAGTTGGTTGGGCGACTGCCTTCGGCTCAGGTCATGATCCTGGAGTCCCTGGATCGAGTCCCACATCGGGCTCCCTGCTCGGCAGGGAGTCTGCTTCTCCCTCTGACCCTCCCCCCCTCTCATGTGCTCTCTCTCATTCTCTCTCTCAAATAAATAAATAAAATCTTAAAAAAAAAAAAAAAGAATGTTAAAAAAATAAAATAAAATAAAGAATACTCCTGTTGAAGTTAGGAAGTGTAGCTGTGGATGAAAATATTAGATTTAGTACATAAAATATTCTGGTCGGTTCTTCAAAAACAAAACTCACAGAATAGAGACAGGGGATAGACAAGTCTTCCCCTTGAGGATCACTTTCTTCAATGGTGGGATTCCTCATTGGCTTATCACTTTCTTAGGCCATTTGTAGTTAGATTAGGTTTTTCTTTTGTGTCCATTTTGGTGTATCATTAATTCAGAAGGCTAATTTTTGCCAGTCAGAAGTTTAAGTGATCCTAAATGTTAAAAGAAGCAAAGAGGAAACAAGGAAGGAAGAGAGGAAAAGAAGAAAGAAAGAAAAGAAAGAAAGAAAGAAAGAAAGAAAGAAAGAAAGAAAGAAAGAAAGAAAGAAAGAAAGAAAGAAAGAAAAGGAAAGGAAAGGAAAGGAAAGGAAAGGAAAGGAAAGGAAACGAAAGGAAAGGAAAAGAGAGGGAAAGAGAGGGAAAGAAAAAGGAAACAAGAAACGTAGCTTTGTTCAGTTGAAAGTCTTCCACACAGGAGTCTAACTTAATGCTTGTCTCATGGTTTATAGCTCTTGTATATTCAAAATTGGATGAAGACTAGTTGACATTATCTGAGAATTAAATATATTCACTATAAGTGAAAAGGATATAGTCATTAGATATAGCAATTACAAACTATTCAGGGTCTGCTAAATGTCTTTTAGTTAGCTCTAATTACTTAGGTTTTTAAAATACACTTCTGCAAAGCTGTATTATACCAAAAACAGTGATTTTATACAATAACAATGGCAGGACTTTAAAATATATATATTAGTATATATATATTTATATACGTAAATATATATAGAATATGCACTGCTTTATTTTGTCAGATTGCTTAATATATACAGTAGTAAATATTGATCATTTATAACCAGGTTTCAATTTTCTATTCTGGAAAGGGGAAGAGGGAAGGGCTTGGATTCAGCACACCTAAGGGTTTTAGCACTTACTGTTCCCTCTGCCTAAAATACCCTTCCTGGGATACTGGCCTGTTTTACTTCATTACTTCTGGTTCCTGCTCCAATGTTACCTCATCGCACTAAAACTCTGCCAACCCTTACTATCCCCTTTGCCTTGCTTTTTCCCCCCCCTTCCATAACATATATCATATATACATACACACACATAGGATATAGTGGTATATTCTGTATTTCTATATTCGTTTGCTTATTTAATTACTGACCGTCTCCCCACACTAGAATATACGCTCCTGGAGGGCAGGGGCTTTGTTTTGTTCGTAACAGTACTTGGCGCACAGAAGGAGCGCAATAAATCCTTGTTGGGTGAGTGAATGAAGGCCTAGAAAAGAGGATGAGAAGACCTATCCATCGTTGCACACTTTGGCATTTAGCATACTGACAGACAGGCTATGGGAAGAGATCAATTCTGTCTGCATTTTGCCTGAGACTGAGCGTGGAAACAGAAGGCAGCCCTTTTCCTTTCTTTTATGGATATATGCCCCTAGCTAGCCAGGCTGTTTGGCAAATACTCCGGACTTACTCCCTGCTCCGATCTATTCATTAGCCTCCAGCAGCCTGCCTGAAGAAGTAGAGGCTTCTTTATCTTGGTTATTTTAAAATACGACCTTTCTCAGTTCAGAACCTTGAGAAACACACTTGCTCACAGCCAACATATATTGAGTAACTTTTCCCCAGAACGTACATTACCCCGAGGAGGAACGGAGGCATTGAGGGATGTTGCAAAATGTCCCAGGTCACCTGGGTTCTTGAGGCTCCCTAGTGGAGATGCCCAGATAAGGTGACCTGGGGAGTTCTCAGCACTAGGGCTGGGTCAGCATATTCTTCTGAGTCAGAACTGAGCTGAGACCCGCTCTTACTAGGAGGCACTGCTAGAGCCCCTTAATCCCTCCTTAGCTTTAGTTTCTTAATCCATGTCGCACAAGAATGCTGTACTTCCTGGTCTCCAAAGGTGACTTCAGGTTCTGATGTTCTAGAACTCCTCCCTTCTCTCTGCACTTTACTGCCACCTTTTTGCCGATGATAATACTGAGGGCTCCAGGGGGGAATGTCTCACCCAAAGTCACCCAGCTAGTTCAATGCTAGAATTCAGGTTCAATGCTTTTCCAACCATGAGCTCAAATTTAATTTTCATGCCCCTGGATCTCAGCCTTTTCAGTTTCAAAACTCTGATCATTGGGCCCCTTTGGTGGGAAAAAGATGCCATGGATCACTCAGGTGAGAGGCAGCATCAAATTCCACGGATATGTCGGGAAAGGGGACTGAGAAGAAAAACCAAAACCTGCTATCATCAGTCTCACTCAGGGCACTGTGCCAGGACTCCGTTGCCGGCTCTCCTGGAAACTACTTAGTACACTCCGTGGGATAAATGATGTTACTTTTGATGATACAAATAAAATTTGTATTTATAGCTTCATTAAATACCACGAATAATGTATTGATTCATTAATTTATTCATTAATGCTAGACTTTAGGGCAAGACTGAATACACTGGTTCTATGACAGAATGCAGTAATTTGCACTCCAGGCTTTGAAAAAGTGTACTTTACAATTTACCTTACTATATTTTCAACTTTCTGGCAAGACTAACCCCCAAATCTTCCAACCCTTTCTTCTCTAATACCCAGACACTTCAGTTGAACCTAGCTAACCTTCTTTTCTCTTTATTTTCTACATCTTTTATTGCACTTTATTCTCATTTTATTCCCTGTGTGTTGAGGCTGGCCAGTAGAGAGATTATCTTGATTGCAGAGATGGGGAAATTGGAACACACAGCTGTTAAAAGAATGATGACGATAGCTAATACTTATGAGCATTTACTAAGCGCCAGGTACATATTTTCTCACTTAATCCTGCATGGAACAACACTATGAGGTATGAACTATCCAGACACGGGAGGGAACTGAGGCACAGAGAGGTGAAGTGAACCTGTCCAGAGTCCCAAGGCTAGCAGTCTAGCTCTTCCACACGAGAAGCCATGATTATGGACACGGGAGAGGCTTTCTTTCCTTCTCTGAGAGGCGGTTTTGTTGTTTTGTACCAAGCACAAAGCTGACATACCATTCTGAAGTCCTTTTCGAACTTGAAAGCCCCGCCTCCCGTGGCGCAGAGAGTGGTGTGAAGGCTGGAGAAGTTCTTCTCGCTGCCCATCTGGATGAACCTGTGCATCGCACAGCTGGGGAAGCGGATGAAGTGCAGGTTCCCTTTGCGCCCACACACGGTCAAATTTTTCAGTTCTAGGTGGACATCTCGGATCCCGGTTTTCCCGTAAGCCGTGTTAGAAGTCAAATACTTCCTGATGCTCTTCAGGTTCTCCACCTCCTCTTGTTCCTCTTCGGCTGTAATATCCTTTGGTTCAAAGTAGACCAGTTTAACCAGTGTTCCACCGATATCCATGCCGAACCAGGGGAATGCTAGAGGGCAGAAAGATAGTACTGTTGAATTCTCTGCATTTAAAGAGATGCTCAATTTCTGGATATCTGATAATGAAATGCAGTGGTGTCACATCTGTATGTGCATTTAACATCCAATGCCCCTACCTTCAACTCTATGTGCCTAAAAGAAGACACAGGCAAGGAGAAATTCACCATTTAAATGGTGCCCATGATTCTGCCCATACTCTACTCAGGGTCTGCCTCAGACTGAGCCTGAGAAGAGAAACAGGACTTTGCAGTCCCCTAGGCCTGTCCCAATTCCCAGGGCTTCTTAGGGCTCGAGTATCTTCCCAAGCTGGGTACAATTCCAATTCTTAAAGATCTATTTCTGCATACACCATGCTCCCAAATGCTAACGATTTTATCAGAATCTTGGCCAAAGAACAACCATCTATTTCAACACCAGGGGAAACACTGGCTATGTTAGGTGGACCACGAGGCGTATTGGTCTCTAACCCACATGGACACTCCTAGGGCACTTTTCAATGACAACTGTTACAGCATTCAATTTTTGCCTCCACAAGCTGACTCTACAAGACATGAGTCTGCTGCTTTAATCTACAGAATAAGCAGGAAGGAGGAAGTGAGTGGGTTATGAGAGACGATGACCCTACGGTAGCATAACTCTAAAGAGAACAGCTCCTGTCATAGCTCATTTCTTTCTTCATGAAGCAGAGACCTCTCTTTGCCTCAGAATGGCCTGTTAAGGAGTCCTCAACCCAGCTGTGGGCTAGAATCGCCTTCAGCATCCCGATTCTCCTCTCCTCTCCCACAGGTTCTGATTTAATTCAGGGCTGCAACCTGGGCATGACTATTTTCTGAAAGTTCCCTAGTGGTTCCAATCTGCAGCCTTGGGAACTGCTAAACCAGAAGAACCATGGCCTCTGACAGGCAAGCCCACCAATAGGCACAGCTCCTGACCAGGTCTGCAACACGAAGGCATGCCTTTAGGGGACGACATGTTGCATGCGTGTGCGTGTACATTATATATATATATGAAATATATATGAAATCTGCTCGAGATGTTTATCTATAACAAAATAAATCTCCATCATCATAATTTTTCTTATTATTAAAAGAACAGGGTGAGCTCCCTAAACAGGCCGATTTCATTTAGAGGCGACCTGGAAAGTTAATGTTGTGCTGTCAGATGCTCTGCAGTGAACATTGAGCAGACCCAAATGAGACTGCAAAATCTGGGGGCTCCCTTTTCATTTCCCTCGGCAGACTCCACGGGCTAAATCTGAAACTGTAATATTAAAGCTGAGTTTAAAGATACAGGGAGCTCAAATGACTTCTTTCAAGAAGTTTATTTTATTCAGCCCTGGAGAATATCCATATGAGCCCTAGTCAAGTTGTGCATTGTCCCACCCCGAGATTACATGGCCAGGAACACGAGGGAGACCTCCAGACCTCCAGTTTTTTTTCTGGGCTGCCCTCCTGTTCAGCCCTCTCCATCGGGAAGTTGGGGAGGGTGGGGGGAGAGGTACGGACCGGGAAGCCATCCCTGTGTGTGCAATGTTTCCTCCAGCGCTTCACTGCTGTCCTTTGAGCTGTAATCCAAGCCAGCAGCTCCACCCTTGGAAGCACTAACTCTGAACAAATACAGAAAAATAAAGCGCCAAACCCGCAAAAGATTAAGAGCAGCAGATTCCACTAACAAGACCAAGGTCACAAATGTCCTATTATAATTGTGGAGGATGGCAAAGCAAATCCCACACAGCCCAGGGCAGGTTGGGAAGCTTGCTTGTCCTAGCAGGAGATAATAGAAAACTGGAAATAGTTCACCCCTACCAGTCAGTTCAACTCACAGATGACATTTCTTAGTCCCTTCTCTAAAACTCACAGTCAGCATGGCCCATGGTGTAGCTAATAGGTCAAACCTCAAATCAGGATTCACAGCTGCTTTCCATAAACAGCAGTCGGTAACCAGCTCACGGTCACTCCCTCCACCTCTCTGGATCGCAATTCCCTTATCTGTGAAAGTAATGGATTGCAGTAGCATGGACTCCACTTCTCTCCCTACTATAAACTTCTACGGATTCTTTCAGAAGTAGAAAAAAAATCACAACCACCCCCAATCATGTAGGCTGACCAGAGCCCTAGTTTTAATCTCCACTGAAATACTTTATGGCATGTCAACAGGTGCCTGGGCTATGCAATCAGTGTTGCAGGTATAATCCATTCTTATCATTGTAGGAAAGATACCTACTACTGGACAGGATGGGGGAAGGGTATTCTGGAACATTGCTAGGCTAATCATTTGGAAGAACTCTAGCAACACCTCTTAAAATGAAAAGTACACATACATTTTTAACTCAGCTAATCCCTCTCCTGGACCATATTTAAAAAACACCAGTATTTGAGGATAGGTATAAGAATGTTCATTGCATATGACCCAGCAATTGCACTACTAGGTATTTATCCAAAGGATAAAAACACAGTGATTCGAATGAGCACATGCACCCCAATGTTTATAGCAGCAATTTCATAACCACCAAAATATGGAAAGAGCCCAGATGTCCATCGACAGATGAATGGATAAAGAAGATGTGGTGTGTATATATATATAGATGTGTGTATATATATGTGTGTGTATATATTTATACACACACACACACACAGGAATATTACTCAGCCATCAGAAAGAATGAAATCTTGCCATTTGCAACAGCATGAATGGAACTAGAGGGTATTATGCTAAGCGAAATAAGTCAGTCAGAGAAAGACAAATACCATGATTTCACTCATATGTGGAATTTAAGAAACAAAACACATGAACACAGGGGAAGGGAAGGAAAAATAAAATAAGATAAAAGCAGAGAGGGAGGCAAACCACAAGAGACTCTTAACTATAGGGAACAAACTGAGGGTTTGCTGGAGGGGATGGTGGGTGGGGGGATGGGGTAACTGGGTGATAAGCATTAAAGGAGGGCACTTGACGTAATGAGCACTGGGTGTTATACGCAACTAACGACTCACTAAACTCTACCCCTGGAACTAATAATACACTATATGTTAACTAAATTGAATTTAAATAAAAAAGGAAAAAAAAAGAATGTTCATTGCAGCACCATTTACAGCGGCCAAATTAAAAAAAAACAAAAACAGGGGCACCTGGCTGGCTTAGTCAGAAGACCTTGTGACTCTTGATTCATGAGTTCCAGACCCACACTGGGTGTAGAGATTACTTAAATGAATAAAAACTTAAAAAAAAAAAAAAACCACCAACACAAAAACAAAAACCTGAAAACAAAGTGCATGCCCTGTAATAGGAAAACTGTTCAACAAAGTTTATTGTTTCCAAACCATGGAATACTGGGCACACATTGAAAAGAATGAATGAGATCTGTATCAGTTGCCTGATAGCCCTAAGCTTCTGTTAATGAGAAAAGTAAAAGATGCCAAGAAGTGCAAATAATTTATTTACCCTTTTTGGTTTGAAAAAAAAAAAAAAGAGGAGGGAAGGCAGGCAGGAAAGAAGGAAAGCAGGTGGAAGGGAGAACCCTATGTTTATGATTACATGAGCTTGCTGAAAGATAGAGAAGCCTATCCCTCCAGGCTGTTAATATCTTCAGCAAGTGGTAGGATGGACAGGCTGTATGAGTGGAGGCTAGAAATTAGAGGAGGGGATGGAGAAAAGTCTACACTCAAATCACTCAGTACACGCAGAAGTAAAATAAATAAATAAAATAAATAAATAAATAAATAAACAAACAAAAGAGGAATTCAGTGACAATGGAAAACAGGAGACATCCCAGCACAGAATGGACAGAACAAGCTGTGTGAAACCCAGAAAATAATCTAGTTCTGTAGTCGAAATCTACTATTCACCCAGCCACAGCTGTCACCAGCCCTTGGAAATGAAGAGTCCCTCCATGGCTTTTTATTTGGTTGGCTATTGGTAAGTACGAGCGACTACAAAGCGTTCTCACTTTTAAAAACATGACAGGGGACACCTAAACATTTCATAAGTTATTTAAAATCCTGCTGTCTTTTCTGCTTCACCTCCTGCTCATTTCAAAGCTTTTGTTGGCAACTCACAAAACAGTGGGAAAAAGTGTAGAGTTCTGAAAATTCAGTTATATCAGCAGTTTTGCTTAAGGTAAAAGGGAATAAAGATCGGAACACTACATTAGTTTAAATGGCAATAGAAACTGCTTTCACTTACCTATGTTCCTTTCTTACCCTCATGAAAAAAATAAATGCTCTTCTATTCACATTTTAATGCTTTTATAGAAACTATCAGATTTTTGAATGCAGTTTTATTCATCTTCCTGATATCAAGGTGTACCCAAATCTTACACTTCCTAACCATAAGCCATGGATGGAGATAAAAGACAAGGGGAAGGAAGAACATCCCAGTGCAGCTATCATCCATGACTCATGTCTTCTTCAATCCAGAATATCCAAATGCTTTGATAAATGCAGCTGAACCACTGATAAGAGTCTGTTCTGTGTTTGCCAGGAGTGATGCTGGTTCTAGATACAGAATGTCTGCATTCACCCTCTACTCCTTCTTCAACCAGATGTCATTTTTTACGAATTTCTAGAATATTCCTCAAAGATGTTCAGCAGGAGACAAGGCTTAAAGTGCACAAGAAGACTTTCACAAACAACTGATTTACTCATTCAAGATGGTTTCTACCATAGTGAGGTGTGTATAAATGAGAAGCCAACATTTATCAAACAAGGTGCTACAGATAAGTAGTGGACTTTAGGTCCACCTTCTCTTAGCATATTATAAAGAATCATCGTAATAATGAAGAGCAAAAGGAACTATTTTCCAAAGAAATTCTGGCACAGGTGCACCAGGAAACATACACAAAGATGTTCATTGCGGTAATTTTTAACAATGAGGGTGCCTGGGTGGCTCAGATGGTTAAGCGTCTGCCTTCAGCTCAGGTCATGATCCCAGGGTCCTGGGATCGAGTCCCGCATCGGGCTCTCTGCTCCTTGGGAGCCTGCTTCTCCCTCTGCCTCTCTCTCTCTCTGTCTCTTACGAATAAATAAATAAAATCTTTAAAAAAATTTTTTTTTAACAATGAAAAACTGGTAACAATGTAGACATCCATCAATATGTAAATAAAATGTAATATACTTACATGATGGAATACGATATAGCTATGAGAACAGCTAGATTTATATGTCTCAACATAGATGGAGCCCAAAAATGCTGAAGGAAAACCGCTTTAATGGTGAACCAGTGACATATAGGTTGTCACTCCCAGGCCAGAACATTTAATTACAGGCATGAGACCCTCCAGCGCTTTCCCAGAGCAGCTGGAACATTCCAGATGTTGGCTGACCTGTCAGCTTAGGTCCTGGAGTGAGGACGTAGCCGGTCTTCAATGTACATACAGCCTGAGCACGAAATGAACCTTTGTTCTTTAAACCACCCAGACTTGGGTATCATCTGTTACTGCAGCAGACCCGAAGCCAACAAAAAAGGTCAGGCAGCCGGGAGGGAGGAAACGGATTTTGGAGGCTGGCAAAGCATTTGGTAAAATCATCATGTTATGATAACTTGAAAGGCAGATAACATACCTAAAGAATTAGTAGATACTGTGGAAGAGACTGAAAGTCAAATGTTAGTAGCATGTGTTGGTTACCGTCGGCTGCATTTTATTTTTTAATTTTTATTTATTTATTTATTTTTGTAAAAGTAGGCTCCACACTTGACTTGGGGCTTGAACTTACAACCCTGAGATCAAGGGTTGCATGCGCTACTGACGGAACCAGCCAGGCACCCTGTTGGCTGCATTTTAAAAGGTGCACCCAGAAACAAACTGAGGATTGCTGGAGGGGAGGGGGGTCGGGGGATGGGGTAACTGGGGGATGGGCATTAAGGAGGGCACGTGATGTAACGAACACTGCGTGTTATATGCAACTGATGAATCACTGAACTCTACCTCTGAAATTAACAATACACTATATGTTAATTAATTGAATTTAAATTAAAAAAATAAAAAGGAATTTACCATTAAAAAAAAAAAAAGTGCACCCAGAAAGTAACCGACTCGTTTACAAACAAAAAGAGGGAATAGGGTCCATCAAGTCAGACTTGCAGGGTTGGAAAAAGTAGCTGCTTCTCTTCCCCAACAGATAAACAATGAAAAATGAGAAAGGAGAAAGGCTTTGGATGAGAGAGGACAATTAGCACTTAGCTGTGGGGTGAGGTTCAAAGGAAGAGAATAGGTTATCACACTCTCTCTTAATACTTTGAAAGGGTTACAAAGTCTCCAAGTAAAGATGCAGTTAAGGTCATGGCTTCTTCGTTAATTCTTTCAATTAGAATACCTCAGGGAAAAAGAGACCAGAGGTGTGGCTTCCCCACCAAAGGCTGACAGGTTCAAAGTATCATCAATTGAGTCAATAAAGAAATGTTGGAAGCAAAACTACAAAGGCATCCAGTGAACATAAGTATGCCAAGGACTGAGGGCTTGGCATATGGAAATAAACTAGAGTTAGATAGGAAACTTATTTCTCTTTGAAAAGAGTTGTACTGCCAGAGAACGCCTGAGCCCCTAACCCTCTAAAGTCAGCTGAGAAAGCGGCTCAACTCCTACAAAGGACATATTCTTCAGTCTCACCTTAGTTGTGATCCAGGAGGTTATTGGAAAAAACCAAGGCCTGAAGAGAGCAATGGATTGGGGAGCCCCTTTCCGAAAGAACAATCAAGACCCCAAAGAAACATCCTCTACCTATAAGTCAGGGAGCCCAGATGGATTTCAGAATTGCTTCAGCACTTTAGAACGACTGAGGACCAATGAATGGAGGTCTCCCATCCACCTCCTTTCTGAATAGGAATGTATACTGGGTTTTCCAATCTTTCTTTCACCATTATTTATTAATATATGATGTTGGGGAGGGGACACAGCAGGTAATTGCCCTCTTTTAGTTCAGAAGTCTCTAGCTCAAGAGGACATACATCCAGAGTTGATGTCGAAACCACTTTGTATCACCCCCTAATTTAGATCCCCCTGCACATCATCCAGATGCCATGACTGGGTGAGGCTTTGGGGCTGTCTACTTTGGGATGGGAATGCCTATATTTCGCCTGCAGTTGGGAGAGCAAGGCAATTATCTGGTAATCAGAAGAGTAAACTGTGGTAGTCACTAGTGCTGCTGGCCAAATATTTCTGGTTCTCTTCCTTCCAGCCCATGGGGTCAGACTGCGGCTCCTGGCCATTTTATAATTGAGCTGGGCAACATGCCTAATCCAGTCAGTGAATGTACATGGACATGGTGTATGTCACTTCCAGGCAAGAGAGCACTTACGGCTGGGGTGAGACCCTTCGGAACTCTTTCTCTGTTACCATGAACAGCAAAATCCAAGATAATGACTTGGCATCATCTGGGTCATCTGTGTCAGAGCGAGGATGAGCCAGAATGGAGCCCCCAGCCACCCCCTCAATGGGTTTATAGTGTGAATGAGAAATAAACCTTTGTTGTTTTAAGGAACTGAGATTTGACGGTTGTTATGCAGATGATTTGCCTATCCTGAGTAATATACCCTCCATCAAAATCTGGGTATTTTTTCCCCTGGAACCCTCCCTCTCCTGCAGGACCAGATCCAGGGATCTGGGGATCCAGGGACTTCCAGTATCGCTGATAAACATGTGGTAGCTGAGCATTAATAAAAAGATATGTAGGTCCTGTTGCATGTATTTCTGTCTAAAAATTTCTCCAAACACAAACCAGGATTGGCTATCTAGTAGTAATTTAAAACCGTGAAATGAATCTGTATTCCAAATGCTGTGATGGAGATATTTAAATTTTTATTGGTAGTTGATGGCTTTAAAACAAAGCCTGTTTCTTAAAGACCTTTCTGGAACACTAGAATAGTCTCTGAGAGGCACCCATGCTTCCTGCAGTAAATTCCAAGGGTTACACAGTGAACTCCAAATAGCATCAATGAGCAAAGACCAAAAAGAACCCCCAACAACCACAATGCAGAAAAGATTTCCTACCAAAGAAATAATTTTAAAGGGCTAAGGGAGCCTGACAGTAGAAAATCTACCTCCTCTTGAACAACCAGCCAGAGCTTTAAGGTGTTCCTGGTGAGGCAAAGTTCACTAATACTAGTATTTCTTCCTGTGTGTAAGATTAGCACCTTTGGGCACAGGTCTGACTCAGCAAGCAGTTGCTGTCCTGCACAGTTTAACATATCTCTCGAGGTTCCACCAAGCTGGAATTTGTTGAAATAATTGTGAATGGGGAACAGTGGGACTGAATTTCTTTTCCCACTACTTGAGAATAGATTTTTTTTTTAAGATTTTATTTATTTATTTGAGAGAGCGTGCACGTGGGGGGAGGAGCAGGGGGAGAGGGACAAGCAGACTCTGTGCTGAGCCTAGAGCCGAACTCGGGGCTCGATCCCAGGACCCTGAGATATGACCTGAGCTGAAATCAAGAGTTGGGCACTTAATGGACTGAGCCACCCAGGTGCCCCACAAATAGATTTGTTGAGCTAACTAATGGGTAGAAAAGATATTTTAGGTTTGTATAATCAATAGGAAAAAAAAGACTTTTAAAAAGCACTGATATTTTGGGGCCCCTGGGTGGCTCAGTCGGTTAAGTGTCTGCCTTCGGCTCAGGTCATGATGCTGGGGTCCTGGGATCCTGGGATTGAGCCTTGTGTTGGGCTCCCCACTGAACAGGGAGCCTGCTTCTTCCTCTGCCCTTCCACCCTGCTCGTGCGTGCACTCGCTCTCAAATAAATAAATAAAATTAAAAAAAAAAAGCACTGATGTTTTTACGCTACATGAATACTATTATGTTGAAGTTGCCTAAGGACCTCTACATGTTAAAAAAACCCAAACTTTGTTAACTTAGATCTGAGTGTGTAATAGAATTGTATTTCTTAAAAAATTAGTTCTTGGGGCACCTGGGTGGCTCAGTTGGTTAAGCGACTGCCTTCGGCTCAGGTCATGATCTCAGGGTCCTGGGATCGAGCCCCGCATCGGGCTCCCTGCTCGGCGGGAAGCCTGCTTCTCCCTTTCCCACTCCCCCTGCTTGTGTTCCCTCTCTCGCTGTCTCTCTGTCAAATAAATAAATAAAATCTTAAAAAAAAAAAAATTAGTTCTCTGAGGTCTAGTCTTCCCTTCACCATCTCTAAATTTAGCTGGTAGTATAATGCAGTCTTTGCTAATATATTCATAGAAACATTTAACTTTAAGAGGTGAAAGGGACCTTAGGTCAAGTCCAACATCCTGTTTACAGATAAGAAAATTATGGCTCAGAAAGATCAAGGATTGCCCAAGGTCAGTCTTAGTAGTTTAGACCCATTTTCAGTTTCATGAGCCAGTAAGCTCCCCATTTTGCAAGGCTTGTCTGAGTTGAGTAGCTTGTCACTTGCAGTGACAGCACCCGGACAGGCAGGATGGTCGTGGGGAAGTTTCTTCCTTGAGCCATTGACTAAGCTGTAAGCTGGAAGTGGGCTCACCGATCACCAAGGTTCCGTCTACTTCTCACATCCCATCATCCTCAACACACACAGCCCTCCAAAACCATACTTTTAACTGCGTAAAACATAAAAGCTGAAAACCTAAGAGCTATTTAAGGACCTTGAAGAAAGTGGTAAATGTAAAATTTAATAAAAGGGTTTCGGTAACACTGTAGAGGAACCCATAATTATTGCACACAGAGCAATCTGCTAAACATTAAATATTCTATGCGAAGAAACTTGAGTCATCCTCTCTTTCAAATTAACGCACACCAGGTTCCCTTTGTTTGCATTTTAGTCACATGGCAATCCCCAGTGTTGGCAAAGGGACAAGGACACAAGCACTTACGGAGCACTGGTGGGAATGGAGACATGGGCTTTTTGGAAAATACCTGTTAAAAAGCTCCAGATTCCTCCTTTATTCTTTAATGTATCAGTTCCACTGTACCCTAAAGAAATAATTATGCATGCATTCAAAAATTTATCTTAAAAAAAAAATCACTGAACTTTTACTACCGTGAGTGAGAAAATTAATTATTGTCCAAACATACAGAGTGGGTTAAATAAACTAAATAAATGATCACCCATTAACACAAAGGAACAAAATACCACCATTAAAATCATTTTGTAGGATGGCATTTAATGATGTGAGGAGAATGTTCATTATATGTTGTTAGGTGAAAAGGGCAGGTGGTTCAATGGTACACTGTACATGATTACAATTTTGTATAAAAATTAAATAGCTATTTGTGCACGGAAAACAAGACTAGAAACTTTAGGCGGAAATGTTAATAGCTGTTATCTCTGAGTCGTGGATTAGGGTAATTTTTTTCTCCTTCTGGCTTTTCTGATGATGCTTTTCAATTGCTTACAATAACACATTTAATCTTCATAATCAAGGTTATTTTATTTATTTATTTATGTATAAAGATTTTATTTATTTGAGAGAGAGAGAGAGAGAGAGCACGAGCAGGGGGAAGGGGGAGAAAGGCTGGGGAAGAGGGCAAGAAGCAGACTCCTGCTGAGCAGGGAGGCCGACGCAGGGCTCCGAGCTCGATCCCAGGACCCTGAGATCATGACCTGAGCCGGTCAGATGCCTAACTGACTGGGCCACCCAGGTGCCCAATAATCAGAGTTATTTTTGAATTCTCAATCAAAAACTTCACTGTAATGATGCAAAAGAAAAAGAAATTATTTTACCTTTGTTTCAGGGAGCTGACCTCAGACCTGCGGTCCTGCCCACGGGAACCAGTATGCCTGCATTCCCCAGCCCCACAGCCCCTTCCCTGCTCAAGCAACACCCTGCCCGTGTCAAGCCCTTATTGAAATCCACTAGACACAAGCTATCAATGACAAGGCACGCCTGACCCCCAAGGACAAAGTTGTTTCATCGGTTAGACACTTGACAGGTGGGAATTGAGGGTAGGAAGAGTCCTGACTTACCCTCCTGCACTAACCTTGTAGGTTAAACTTGGCCATTCAAGACGCACTTACGGGGGCAGAGGTACGTTTGCGGGAAAGGATCAGTGTGGGAAAGGCCACACATCCCCGTGTGACAATAACTCTCCTGCCACTCATAGCCTCTGGATCCTGTCAGCTTTTTCCCTCTCATGCGGACTGGGATGGGAACAAAAAGGCTGATCAAAAAAAAAAGGCTGATCATATTCTCATATATGAGAGAGAAAAAGCGAAGAGTGAGGATTCCTTTCAGGAGTTCTGAGGCCGGCAGAAATATCCTCACATCAGCCCCCAGAACTAAAGCCCGGATTTCACCAGTTCCGCTCGGCTACACGCAACAGACTCAGCGCTTAGGGCCTGTGACCTTTTTGGGCACTGGTGAAGATACTGTAATTTCTTTTAAAATTAGAAGAAAACATACAAACTTTCAGGTCAAAGACAATGTTGTAATATGTCCTATTAGCACATTCGTCTTTATACCAACAGAGTTAAAAGCTATAGCTTTGAATTTCGTAGGGAGGAAGGAGCACATCAAGGCCGAGCGCTGGGGGTCCAGGCAGTTCGCCTCTGTTCACATTCTGCGCCTCACCCAGTCACAGGTTGGAACTGACAAGACACCAGACTGCAGTCTGCTTTGCATTTGCAATCTGAACTGGGTAGCTATGGTTTGTTTACAATTGTATTTCCTTAAAGCAACTTCAATTTGAGTATTTAGTTGCAATTAAATTTAAAGTCCAAGTTTTAATGACCTTTATTTTTTAAAAAGGACAAGCTATATTCAACCACATCTTTCTCAATTTTGCCTCATTATAAAAACTGCCGAAGGTACTTGTTAAAAATATGGGCTCCCAGGCCATGGCCCGGAGACTGGGATGCAGCGGGACTGGAGAAAATGGAAAATGTTTTCCAGGGGGTGGGGGCGGGGGGCGGCTGTAATTCTCACTGGTCAAGTTCAAAACTGCTGTTCTAGTTGAATCAAAACGAATGCTGTAAGAAGCTAGAGCACAACTTAAAAGTGAGAAATCCGAGTTTGAATGGGTTGCTCTTGCTTTTAACTGTGAGGGAGCTCTGAGGCGGGCCACGGGGTAGTGCCTGGCAATGACCTGGCAGACGTTCCCATTCCCCAAAGGGACCTGAACACATCTAATTGCTTGTTAATGAAATTATGAATGGACAATTTATACCATGAGCGCCGCAGGTGATTTTTAAATTTTAAACACAGCTTTTGAATTTCCAGGTATCATCCACCCAAGACTAAACCCATGCTCATGGGTTTAGAAACGTTCCACATATGATTAAGTTTCGTCAATGTGCTTCTCTCTCCCAGTGACCCTGTGTTAAAGGTAACCACGCATTCCTCGGTAAAGAAGTTAGCTCATGACACAGTACTGGTGTATTTAGGTCAGGCAGGCAGACGTTCTTTGATTTGCAACCCACGTGGCCGACCTTGACACAGACAACCACATGAAATCTGAACAACAAACAGAAACACCAACATAAAAGCTGTGTTACTTCTTTTTTAGCTTAAGATTTGAGAGAGAGAAAAAAAACAACAGGTCTTGCAGGGCGCCATTCTGGTGTTACCCATACATGTATTCTTAGCTTGAACCTGGGCCAGGAGGAAGCAGGGGCAAGATGAAGCTACAGATGAGGGGATCCAAAATGTCAAACCCATGAGGTGAAAAACACTTTTCCTTGAGCGTCTTCCTCAAGTCCCTGAGCAGCTCAGTGAGGCATGGTTTCTTTCCCAAGGTCCTGGAGCCTCTCCCTGCCACCCTTACGAGGGAAAATCAGAGCAGAAGGAGGGATGTCACTCTAGTGACCACTGAGCTCATTCTGTTCCTGTCATCCTCACAGTCAAGCCCTGGACTTCTGTCCTAGGTCCTAAGGAGGGGAAATGATAGGCAAATGAAAACTGTGTCCCAGTCCGCAGTCACACTGTCAAGCTAAGGAAGGGGGGGATTTCTCACCAAGAAGCTGTCTGTTCTGCCCCACATAGAGGCAACAGGAGGTAAGTATCAATCTTGCATGTGGTCCTCGGCTTTAATAACGTCACCTTCGTCATCAGAAATACAGTCCCTTGACTAAAAAGAAGATCCTGTAGAGATGTACCAAGGGACAAGAGTACAGTGGCCCTGTGTGATTATTTCCAATGTGATCATTTCAGAACCCAGAACTAACCAGAGCATCCACCCAGGAATGGTTCCTCCAGCTATCTAACGCCCTGCACTGAAGCTCAAGATGGCAATCTCATTACCTGCTTAAATAAATCCCAGTTTAAACCACCAAGAGGTTTAGCTTTCTCTCTTGATAAGCCACCAGAGCATACGTATTTACTCCAGGGATGCTACTGACAATTTAATACCAGGGAGTGGTTAATTGGAGGCTTCAGGGAGAACTGCAGGGCTAGGTGGCACCACCGAGCGGAACAACAGGTTTACCAGAAATGGGCTTTGTTCATGCACTTTAGCTTGACTGTGAAAGTCTGGCAAATCTTTAAAGTCGAGCTGAGTGGGGACTGAGGAAAGATACGCCAACTGCTCACATGGCATTACAAGCTGAAAGAAAGATCACAAGCCTCTCTTCAAATAATCTGAGAACAACTACATGCTGATGGATAAACTGATTCATGAACAGATATTTATGACAGAGAGAGGCACTGTGACACAGAGCCAGGATACGGCCGTGACCTTGCCCCTTTGGCACTTACATTCCAGTCTGCAAGGACTGATCGTTAATCAAGAACAATCAGGAAAGAGTGAAAACTCTGCTATGCGTGAAATCCACATTGTCTTAGGACCAGACACCATTTAAAACAATCCTTTACTATTTACGAATGGCAGCTCTAAGCAGGGTTCCCTCTTAGGCACAATAACCATCAGAAAGTTAAGCTTAAGACTTCCTAGCCATTCAAGAACCTTATCATTAAACTGGAGATGACACTCAAACCTACAAAAAAGTTTAAAACCATAGGATGTGAGTGTTGGAGGGACATAAGAGCACTTTGAGGGAAATGCGCAACAAAATCACAATGAGATACCACTTTGAACCCACTAGAGTGGCTATAATTTAAAAAATGGAAAATGCCAAGTGTTGGTGAGGATGTGGAGAAATTGGGAGCCCCTCACACTGTTGGTGGGAATATAAAATAGTGCAGTCACTTTGGAAAACAGTCTGACAGTTCTGCAGGAGGTTAAACGTAAGCTAGTATATGATTTAGCAAGTCCACTCTCAGGTACACACCCAAGAGAAATGGACACATGTCCACATAAAAAGTTGTACGTGAATGTTCATAGCAGCATTACTCATAATAGCCAGAAAGTGGAAACAACCTGAATGTCCACCAACTGATGAATGGATCAATAACCTATGCTGTCTCCATTCAATGAAGTATTATTCGGCAATAAAAAGGAATGAAATACTGATATGCACTAAGACATAGATGAACGTTGAAAACACTATGCTAAGTGAAAGGAACCAATCACAAGAGACCACCTACTGTATGACTCCAATATATGAAATGTCTACCATAGGTAAATCTGTAAGAGGCAGAATATTAGTGGTTGCCTGGTGTTGGGAGTTGTGGGGCAAAAAGGGGTGACCGCCAATAAGTTTTCGGGGTGGGGAGCTATGGTTCTAAAACTGACTGTGGTGATGGTTGCACTCTGTGAATACGCTACAAACCACCTAATTGCACACTTTAAATGGGTGAATTGCATGTGAATTATATCTTAATAAAGCAGATTTTATACATATATGAAGCTCTGGCCTAATCCCTTCATTTTATAGATAACTTTTAAAATATAAATGCTAGGGGCACCTGGGTGGCTCAGTCGGTTACGCGGCTGCCTTCGGCTCAGGTCATGATGCCAGGGTCCTGGGATCGAGCCCCGCATCGGGCTCCCTGCTCGGCGGGAAGCCTGCTTCCCCCTCTCCCACTCCCCCTGCTTGTGTTCCCTCTCTCGCTGTGTCTCTCTCTTCAAATAAATAAACAAAATCTTTAAAAAAAAAAAATAAATAAAAAAAAATAAAATAAAATATAAATGCTAAATTGGGGTGCCTGAGTGGCTCAGTCAGTTAAACGACTGCCTTCAGCTCAGGTCATGATCCTGGGGTCCTGGGATCGAGTACCGCATCGGGCTCCCTGCTCGGCAGGGAGCCTGTTTCTCCCTCTCCCTCTGCCCTTCCCTCCCTGCTTGTGCTCTCTCTCTCTCTCACACATAAATAAGTAAAATCTTTTAAAAAATAAATAAAATATAAATGCCAAGTTATAATTGTTTTTGAAAATCTTTCTAAAATGCATGACCCACTTTCCCATATTTTTAAAGAAAATAAACAGTAAAAAAATTTTAACTCTTCCTGATTACTGACGGGCATATGAGAAGCAATTTTTGTGCCCATTATAGACTGATGCCTTCAGGAACCACATGAATCTGTGCCTCCCAGGCTGCTATGACTTGAGTATTCTTTTGTCTCTATTATAGCTTTTTCTGTCTTGCTTTTGGGCTAATGCTGTTAATTTCTTGCTGCTATCAATGTTACTGCGGTATATCTATCCCAAACCTGCTGGATATGAATGCAGAGAAACCAGAAAATCAAGTCTGTTAAAAACTGTGCCTTTGTAAGAGTAAATGGACTCAGAGAGAGCACAGGAAGTACTCTGAATGCAAAATGCAAAAGCATCTCCAATTTTATCTACTTTCCAACACTGATTTGGGTGGCTCATAAGTGTTTGCTTCCTTCCAGTTTCTCAGCTGCCTTCTGGCTCATTGCTGGCAAGTTTCCAGAAGTGACGATCACTGTCATTAGTAATAAATGTTTTCTTTTACTATAACAATTTTTATCAAAGGCACAGCTAAATGTAATATCCAGTTGGAAAAGAGGTTGCAGCTTTAAAAATATGAGTATTCAAAATATTTTGAAGATTTTATTTATTTATTCATGACAGACAGTGAGAGAGAAAGGCAGAGGCAGAGGGAGAAGCAGGCTCCCCGCCGAGCAGGGAGCCCGATGCGGGACTCGAACCCAATGTGGGACTCGATCCTGGGATCATGACCTGAGCCGAAGGCAGACGCTTAACTATCTGAGCCACCCAGGCACCCCAAAATATTTTATTTATCTGGTGCCATTTAGTTTGGGGACAGAGTGCCCTTCTCCATCATTAAGGTAATATTTTCCAAACAATTCAGCAGTGGAAATTTATTACATCTGAGCTCTGGACCTCACATATGAAAGAGATAAAAGCAACATCTTTACATTGGTTTACTTTACAAAACGCATTACACATTTAATGTAAAGTTCATCTATGAAAACAACGCTGTTTTGATGACTGTAAAGGCTAGACAGTTGTCACTTATAGACGATAGCTGTAGTCTCATAAACTTCAGCATCCAATTTATTTTTATACTTTGTTTGGATTACACAATATGGAGAAAAGTTTGACTCACAGAGAATAGGTGCAAATTCTAACTGTTTTTTGAACAGCTTTCCTTGCAATCCGGGGATTTCTGGAATCACAACTGATTCAGTAACTTGGAAAGATTTACTGAAAATGTTTCACAAAAACATTTACTGAAAATGTTTCACACTGGAAATAACTAACAACTCCTCCTTTTGCTTGTAACAAACATAAAAATCAAACAAAAGTACCTAAACTTTAGAGTGAGCGCTAAAGCTCTAAACTGGACAGGTTATTCATTTACTTGTTATTATATAACTGACCTATGCCAGAGTGAGAGCATTTGCCAAGCAAAAACTAAGGCTTGCCTAAAATTTAATTGAGTGTGGTACACTTGTACTAAAGTGGTATATTAACCTGTGCAATTTTATGTGGACATATGTGCACAGGCCGAACTTTTTAAAAGACTTCAGAGCTACCAATTTGCCAATCAGTGGTCTGTTTATAAGAATTCAGGAGAAGCTTATTCCAAGGTCTACAAAAAATGGGTTAATCCAGCAGCAGCTCTGTTCCAACTAACATTAAGGGCTTACTATGTGCCGAGTTCTGCGCTAGGAGCTTTACGTGCAATATCTGATTTAATTCTCCTTACCCAATGCGGTAGGCAAAGATGACAGAACTGAGGATGAGAAGTTAAGGAACTCACCCAAACAGTAGTTAGGTGGTTTCCAACATGTTTTTTAACGACAGCTTTTAAATAGACAAAAATATTTTTAAAGAAGAATCTTGAATGAAATATTTGGACCCTTTTTAAAAAGTTCCATCCTGCACGTAGCTGATGCATAACAAATATCCACTGACTAAAAAACAAAGGAGCATACAACCCAGCATAAGAACAGATATTAGTAAGGTCCCTAAATTACTAGACAATATCACATGATACTCAGTACTCTGTCAAAGAAGACAAAAATGTATAGAATGCATCTGAAGCACGTTTTTCATAAAACAGAAAAACTCCTAATACTGACAAGAGTAAGCCAGTCCTGGCAGTTACACAGGTAAGAACTCACTGATGTTTTAACTGGTTTGATCCCCAGGAATGCTTGACAAACAAGAGTGATACTAAGTAGATTCAGGATCTTTTTCTTTGTTTTTGTGATTAATTTGAAATGCAGCGTCATCGGTCTAAAGATTGTCTGGAATGGCAAACCGCACAAATTTCAGCAATACCCCTCCTGGGAACCTCCTCTAAACCCCAGGTTCAACCTTTTTTTTTTTTTTTAAGATTTTATTTATTTGACAGAGACAGAGATAGTGAGAGCAGGAATACAAGCAGGGGGAGTGGGAGAGGGAAAAGCAGGCTTTTCAAGTCATCCAAAATAAAAACATAGGGAATCATAAAATGAGTATAAAGAAGCCCAAAGTTACGATTTCCCTGTGATTAACACTTTGGTGCAGCACGGATATATATCTGTATACCTAAAGTCATGTATACTATTTTCTTCTCCTTTCCTTAGTTCTCCTGCTGCATTGCTGGTATATCATGACCTGAGCCGAAGGCAGATGCTTAACGACTGAGCCACCCAGGCGCCCCAGCTGAGGTTCAACCTTGAATGCAGCCCCTCCAGGCCTCCAGCCTGAGCCCAGTCCTACTTCCTATGTGTGTTCAGGATGAGTGCTAGCTTGCCTGCTCTCACCCGAGTGGCTGCAGAGGAAAGAAGGGTGGAATTCTTTTAATAGTGTTCTCAAACTCTCAATCTCAAGACAAAAACTACATAGGAGATGAGACACAAGTCACTTCTAAGCCAGTGAGTCTGGGGTGATCCCCAAGCACCTTTTGGGCGCATTACAAGAATGAAGTTTCAAGTCTCACACCATGAAGAAATGGTTAAAAATTAATCATAAACAAACAATAACAGGGACTGGCAAAACAAACAAACAAAATCCACCCCACCTCCGCAAACTGAATCCTTCCAGGAAACACAATGTCAAATTTTCATCTACCTAGCAACAAACAGGATGCAACAATTTTATCCGTGGTTAGATAACTGAATTTATTCCTCTAACTGTGCACCATAAAATATTATAGTTCAACTGAAAATAACACATTGTTAACTTTTTTCAGCAATTAACAGATAAGGGTTATGTTTTTAAAAGGGGTTCTTACCTTTTAGAAATACATATGAAAATATTTACCATCGAAATGATATATCTGAGATTTCCTGCAAATCATCCAGTTTGAAAGGGGAGGTTTGGATGTAACAGATAAAAGAGAATAGGACAGGGGCGCCTGGGTGGCTCAGTTGGTTAAGCGACTGCCTTCGGCTCAGGTCATGATCCTGGAGTCCCGGGATCGAGTCCCGCATCGGGCTCCCTGCTCGGCGAGGAGCCTGCTTCTCTCTCTGACCCTCCCCCCTCTCATGCACTCTCTCTCATTCTCGCTCTCTCAAATAAATAAATAAAATCTTTAAAAAAAAAAAGAGAATAGGACATGAATGGACAGATAGGCTGAACGATGAGTGATTAGCACTTCTTGGATATACACGTTGGTTTTATATAACGTTTGAAATTTTCCTAGATAAAAAGATTTCTTTAAAATCCCAACACTCTTCAAATATTCCTACAAGACAGTGAGAGGACAGTGGAGCATGAGTAAAACACAAATGGGATCGAACTGGGGAAGTCCCTTTTTTTGCCCAAAGATCCTGCTTTTGGAAACAAACATGCCAAGCTCCTTTCCCTCTTGGCTGGGACAAATTTCAACTCGCCCGCTCTCACCAGAAACATGAAACGAAGATACTCCGGCAACTCCACCCTGCCATTTCACCAACAGTAAATTAACTTTAAATCACCCTAGATAGGTGCAAGGCTCATCGGGGCCGGACTTAACACCTATTTACAGAAGAAACGTTGGTGTTTCCCAATCCACGTGTGATGAACATACAGCTCAAAACAATTCAAGTCATCCAAAATAAAAACATAGGGAATCATAAAATGAGTATAAAGAAGCCCAAAGTTACGATTTCCCTGTGATTAACACTTTGGTGCAGCACGGATATATATCTGTATACCTAAAGTCATGTATACTATTTTCTTCTCCTTTCCTTAGTTCTCCTGCTGCATTGCTGGTATATTAACACCTGCTTGTCCTACCTACTGGGTGATCCAGCACTGAACCCAACTGTATTTGGGGTAGGAATTTAAGAGGGAGAAAGGGAGGCAGATAACAGTGCAATTCCAAATTTTACCCTTACATCATAGCGGGCCCTTACATCAAAGCAAGTTTGTAGAAACTTGCTTTCCTGAGAATGAAGCTCCTTTGTCTAACTCCCCATCTTCTGGCATTGTCCTACTTAGCAGAGGACACGTTGGCCTTTTCCTCCCCTTCTGACTCAAATGCCTTAATAATTCAGCTTGTATTACTGATGTTCTCTGGGACTTTCCTCTGCGTGACCCATGACCTGTTTTCTAGTCAGTGGCGTACTGGTAAATGTTTAGCAACTGGCTCTCTAAAAATAAAGCCTTGATTTTTACTCTTCACTAATTTCCACAGTATAAATACACCCACCGTAGCCAATGTCAAGCTACTGACATAAGGACATTGAATGCAGTTAGAAAGTAATGTGTACAGCCAGCTCTCAGGGCCTGTAGGAGCCAGCACCAGCACATCAAGGGGACTCCTCGTGGTTTGTCTCGGATAATCCCATTTTATGCCTGTGGTCCTGGCATAATTATTCATGATACCCCTCACCACTCTTTAAAAGTGTTGATGAGGGGCGCCTGGGTGGCTCAGTCCGTTAAGCGTCTGCCTTCGGCTCAGGTCGTGATCCCAGAGTCCTGGGATCGAGCACCACATCGGGCTCCCTGCTCAGCGGGGAGCTTGCTTCTTCCTCTCCCTCTGCCTGCTGCTTCCCATGCTTGTGCTCTCTCTCTCTCTGTCAAAAATAAATAAAATGTTTAATAAATAAATAAATAAATAAATAAAAGTGTTGATGATAGGGGCACCTGGGTGGCTCAGTCAGTTAAGCATCTGCCTTCGGCTCAGGTCGTCATCACAGGGTCCTGGGATCGAGCGCCATGTCGGGCTCCCTGGTCAGTGGGGAGTCTGCTTCTCCATCTCTCTCTGCTCCTCTCCCCCATTCATGCTCTCTCTCTCTCTCTCTCAAATAAATAAATAAAATCTTTGAGAAAAAAAAGTGTTGATGATCTCTTATGCAGTCACTCCAAAGAATAAATCACATTTGGGCCACTTCCTTATAGTAAAAACCTTCTATAAAAGATAAGAAGATGTGGTATCTCCTTGCCCAAACAGATACTACCTTCCTTTCCCTAAATACACAGCATGTCTTTAGATGTTTTTCATCAAACACTGGTAGTTGGGAAAGTATGAATAGTAAGCAGACAGCCTCAACTATGTTCACGTCTTCTAATTCATACACACAGAGTTTAGTGACTTTGGAAATGCCTTAGTATTTGAGTAAAATCAAGCCAGGTAACTGGCTTCAGTCTACACTCCAGCTTGGAATCACGTGAAGCCAAGTATCACATGTAAAGTCTAGCGCAGGGATAAAAACTGGTTAGCCCCTGTGGGACCCACAGGCTTATTAAATGTCAGTGTTCAAGGTCACCCAGGTCAGTACTTACTTAATCCCCTTCATGACAACCCCAAGAGACCATCCTCCTGTCTAAGCTTTAATGCTGTTGGCAACCCATTACAACCAGTACTGAATCGCATGGATGATGGGGTCTGGCAGGTGAGTCTGTGGGTCTTGGTTTCTCAGAGGGTAGGACCCCAAGGAAAAGTCAAGATAAAATAGCTGTCTTTAAATATCTAGTGAGCAGTCATGTAGAAGAGAGATTGGACAAAATGTATGGTCAAGGTAGAAGTTATGGGAGTCTGATTTGACTACGTGCAAGGAAGGGCATCTAACACCACCACCCATAATAGCTAACATTTGAGTGCTTACATTCTGCCGGAAGCCTCATCACAACTGCTGACCCACATCAAGTTTGAAGTCACACAAGTCCACCCCTGCCTCTCTCACTCCTGGACCTCCTGCCTCAGGCTGTAAAGGAGTTGTTTGTCCAGAAGCCCCAGACGATTCCTAGTAACCAACACCGTCCAGGCTGGTCCCCGCTCCCAGAGATTCGGGTAGGCTCACACTATCCAGAGGCGCAAGCTAAAGGCCCTGTGGCCCCGATTCAGCATAGAGTCAAGGCCAGGTGCCCCAGAAGGTTCATGTGCTAGTCTTAAAGGCAACAAGTGCCCAGAAATATCCATCTCCTCATCTGCCAGAACAAAGTTTGCTAGGCTGCAGGTTAAAAAGAAGGCCTAAGAACTCCACGCAGCTGTTCTGAATTCTGAAGCCTTGTCCAATTCATGCAGCTTTTACAAAGGCCAAGCGCTCACTTTCCTAATCCTTCTCATCTCTTTTGTGCATTATCTGCCTCACCTAAGGGCTGAGGTATCAAACCGTAAAGATCAAAGGAAGGAACTTCCTTTTTTAAAAATCACTTTGTCCTGGCACTAGATTAGCAGTAAAATCAATGACAGTCTTCTTAGTCACAAAGTTGCCAACATCACCCTCAGACAGGGCATGCTGTACTCCATTACAGGAGTTGCAATGGGGCAACTTAAGAAAAGTGACAATGAGGTCATTGAATTGTGACACAGGCCATGTGTCCTGCTTCTAGAAACGTCAGAGGGAGTTAGGGGAGCTTCCACACAGGATGTGATGTTAGGTCAGTTTAGAACATACCCGGAAACCCAGGCCCAGTCTCAGTCCGGGCAAGATGGAAATTCTGAGATTTCACAAAGTTTTGAAAGCCTCTGTAACTAAATAACAGCAATAATATTAATATTAAATGACCTTTATTAAGAGTTGCTAGTGTTAATAACCAAATGTCTTTTACTGTGCACACACCAGGGTCTAGTCATTCTGTTCTACACTTATCTACATTTTCCACATTTGGTCCCCACAACTAGTAAGATGGGTCCCATTAACTCTATTCAAGAGATAGTCCCAGAAGTTGAGGATCTCACCTTAAGGCTACACTGTTATTAAACAGTGCTGGGGCACCTGGGGGGCACAGTCAGGTGAGTACCTGACTCTTGGTTTTGGCTCAGGTCATGATCTCAGGGTCCTGAGATGGAGCCCCGAGTTGGGCTCTGTGCTCAGTGCGGAGTCTGCTTAAAACTCTCTGCCCCTCTCCCCCCACTCTCTTTCTCTATCTAAAATAAATAAATAAGTCTTTAAAAACAAAAACAAAAACAAAAAACAGTTTGCCAAACAAAAAAAACCCCCACAGTGCAGGGAGACTCTAAATTTAGGTCTGGTGGCTCTAAAGCTCTTTCCACTACAGAACACTACTCACACTTTCCGAGAGCCCTCTACGGTCCTGAGTCTAGCCCAGCAGAGTCAAAATCTGAACTCTGACGGTTTTACCCGGAGCCCTTGTGCCCTCCCTCAGTTTCTTCACCTGAAGAAGGAAGATCATGATAGGATCTGTCTTACCATTGTCTGAGTATCTTATAAACAACAGAAATTTCTTTCTCACAGTTCTGGAGTCCAAGATCAAGGTGCTGGTGGATTCAGTGTCTGGTGAGAGCCTGCCTCCTAGATGGCTTTTGGAGGTAACCTCACATGGCAGAAGCAGGGATGGAGGGGCAGGGGCGGCGGCTAGCTTTCTGAGGTCTCTTTTCTAAGGACACTAATCCCAGTGGCTCTACCCTCATGACCTAATCACCTTCCAAAGGCCCTACCTCCTAACACAATCACCTTGGGGGTTAGAAGTCAATACATGAGCTTTGAGGGACACAAGTCCATAGCAGTACCCATCTCATAGGGTGCTAGGAATGTTTGTTCAGATAATCCATGTAAAGTCTTTAGCTCAGAGTCTGCACATAGTAAGTGCCCCGTAATGCTGGCCACTGTTACTTCCACAGACACACAGATCAGCTTTTTGCCAAAGGTACAGATTGCATACGCTTATCTCTTCCGAAAATTTTACAGAACATACTTCTTTTCCTGACATAAATAATAGGTTTATTGTGGCAGAAAAAACAGCCAGCTAGCTGTCAATGGACTTAGACCTGGGTCTGAATTTTGGCCCTGACATTCACTGAATACAGGTCTTCGGGCAGGATACTTCATCTCTCTGAGCCTCTCTTTCCTCTTCTGTAAAATGGAGAGTGGGGTTGGTAATTTGCATGCTTTCATAAAAACACAGGCCTTTAGCTGTTGCTCAATAACAGCTACTCTGATTACTCAATCAAAGTGACTACTGTTAAGTACTCACTATTGTCATGAGTTTTTCCATCCTCTTTCCAAACTATAGAGAAATCTGCTAGACGTCCAGATCATTATTTTGATGGAACAGCCACTAAAAGTAACATTACCTTACCGCTTCAAATTGACGGAGAATACGAACACACACACACACACACACACACACACACACACACACGATTAGCCAGCTCTAAGCATCTACGAGATGGCATGAATTAAGTAATGAGATACCAAGCTTGACAGCTGCACTATCTAGAGAAAAGGTCTACTTAGAAATTCTGTGCACCACGTTTGGTACACTGAACAGTTTCCATATCTGAATCAGAATACTGCCATCCCAAGGTGAATACTGACTTACCTATTAAAGCTAAAACACATGTAATTAAATATCATAGAAGTCAAACCTTGACGTATTTTTACTTTCATGGCATTTGATTTGTATTAAAACCACACATACATACACCAGCCAGGCTATCACAAAACCAAACCAAACCAAACCAAACCCCAAACCTGTCAGTTAAAACCAGGACTCCTTTGTTTCCCTACTAATTCTGTTTCCAAAACCACGACGGCTTTTTGTTTTATTCACTTGGTAAGCATCCCACATGCTAAAAATTAACAGTACTCTTTCCAACTCTGGTTACCGTGCCAAACAAATATGCTTCACATTAATGTTGAAATTCATTTACTGGTCTTTTGAGGAAGAGTGTTCACGTGTCTAAAAGATCCTGATACCTGACTTAACCTCTTCAATGCTGGAGACTTGGGCCTTCAATTCTTTTTTATTTTAAATATTTTATTTATTTATTTATTTGAGAGAAAGAACATGTGAGAGTGAGCACAAGCAGGGGGAGTGGCAGGCAGAGGGAGAATCAGGCTTCCCACTGAGCAGGGAGCCCGATGCGGGGCTCGACCCCAGGACCCTGGGATCACGACCTGAGCCAAAGGCAGACGCCTAATGACAGAGCCACCCAGGAGCCCCTAGGCCTTCAATTCTTAATCTTCAGTCCAAATGTGCATTGCACAACTCATAATTTCATTGACAAACTTGGGAATCTGACCATGTCCCAGAAAGTAGCAATAGTATAATGAGCCCTTGCTTTCCATTTCTCTTTTGTTCTTGAATTTGCATGCTTCCCATCCATCTAGAAGCACTGAATATGGTTGTTGTTGTTGTTTTAAAGCGCATATATCTACATTCTATGCAGATACAACCAGAAAATTCTACCTATTATCTTTTTATCCTGGTTTTTCTAATTAGCCTGATTCAGAGGTAGTAGAAAGCCCAAATGCCAAAGCTAAATACCCCAGTATTTAGAAAATCGACACCTCTTACTTTCACAACGGTGGCTAGCTAAAACTGGTAACAGACTTCGGTTTCTTCGGTTTGTACCCATGAGTATGTTCTGTGCATAATGAACTCTCACCCATTTTCTGCTAGTAGTGTTCTATCTAAATGATTTGAGAAGCCAGAACTTCCCACCCCCACACCACAGGAGGCTGCCAGCACTGATCCAGTCCTTATTCCTGCTTGTTGCAGCACAACAGAAGAGGGAATGGAGAGGGCAGCACTCATCACCCAGCCTTCTGATGATGCCCAAATATTTGCCTTTCTGTAGCATAGTGTTCGGTGACTCCAACAATCCCCTTGGCATTTTTTCCTCCCTCCACTAGGGTGGCTCATCTAACAGTGTCCTTGTGGTCTAAAATATCCAGTATTTCAAGGCAACATCTAAATACTACCTTGTGCCATTTCTGTTCCGCCTCCAAAGAGAATGTATTCGCCAATCTCAACAAAAATAACTTAAGGGGCTCCTAGGTGGCTCAGTCGGTTGAGCACTGGACTCTTGCTTTCCGCTCAGGTCAAGGTCTCTGGGTGGTGAGATCGAGCCCCAAGCCAGGCTCCTGCTCAGCGGGGAGTCAACTTGAGATTCTCTCTCGCTCCCTCTCTTCCCTGCCCTCTCCTCCCGCTTGCCCATGCGTGTGCACTCTCTTTCTCTCTCTAAATAAATACATTTTTAAAAACCAAACATACAAAAACAACTTAAGAAAGAGTTATGTAGGAAGTTGTTGCTGCAGCGATGTTTATGATATAGAGACCCTCGCTACAGCCTAAAGCTAGGAGAGAAAGGTTAAATAAATTCTGGTATATCCATATAATGGAATATTGGGATTATAATACACCATTAAAAATGATGTTTGCTAAATGCTTATGCTAAAATTTTATTTTTAAATAAAAATTATCAAAATCTTATCTTAGTATGATCCAAAATTACCTGTAAAATATGGTACATTTTAAACATGTACCATAGTTTTCTCTGAGTGATGAAACTGTGAGTACTTTTTAACTGCTTTTTTTCCTACATGTTTGTATTATCCACTATTTTTATTGGGGAAGGGTAAAAAAAAAAAATCATTGTAGGACTAAAAGTGTTACAGCTAATCAAATAAAACATTTTGGTCTTTCTTATTCTGAGCATGTATTTTTTTTTTAAACTATGTCAGTCTGAGGTTGTCTCTGCCAGCTTTGTTGTCCTGTTCTATGGATTAACAGTGGACAGGATTCTGTATGTGGGTGATGACAGCTGGCCTTTGCTGAATAGCTGCTATGTGCCAAGCAGGAATCTAAGTTCTTATTATACATTATCTCATTTAATCCTCACGTCAACCCAGCGAGGTAGTATGATTATCTCCACCTCATCATACTGGAACTGAAGCAGGAAGGTGAAATAACCGGCCTCAGGCCATCCAGCTGCATTTCAAACTCATGCCCTCCTGGGTATGAATGGCTTCACCGTTTATAACACATTAAGTCCTCATAGCATTTTATTAGGACTATTAGAATGTTTCAAAATATTTGGGAAATGCACTGACTCCATAAGGTGCTACTTACATGTATTTCGAAGAATCAAAGCACCAAGGAACAGGCCAAAGGAATCTCCCAGTTGATACTTTATGGAAATTCCACTGCAGGACTTTTGCCAAAGTCTATCTTATGGATGGACATGGCTACCTCAGTGAGGTAGAGATGTGACTTGTACCTTTTCTCTGTGACCTCAATCAAGTGTTCATGTCCCCAAGAAGCAAGGCATAAGAGAAAAAAACTATATCACCTATAATCAGACTTCCAACTTAATTGAGGAGATAAGACAAATAACACACATGAAACAATCAGCACAAGGCAAAAAAACAAACAAAAAACCCCAAACCATAATTAAATGCTTAACTATAACTAGTGTAGAAGTCACGTGGAAAGACCTCATCAGCTGTGAAGTGTGAGAATTTGAAAGGTACAAGAAACCACACTTGAAGATCACCTAGCCAATGCCAGCATCTCAAGATGAGAGCTAGTAACTTGGTTGAGGTCACAGAGCTGCTGAGTAGCTGAGGGAAGGCAGGTAATGAAGGAAGTTCGATGAAGCGGTTAGTCTTAGAAAAGCCTTCCAAGGACAAGTAGTGAGGTGACAGTACTTTCGATGAACAGCAGACAATGTTCCTCTCTCCTGCTTTAGCAAAATCAACCTGCCACTGGTCTGGTGTTTAGATTACAAGCTTGTAAAGAGTCCCTGCACTGAGATTTCATTTTTAAAACAATTAGAAACTACTGAATTGTTTGTTTCATTCCACTCATTGTTTTTAAACATCAAGTATTTTATGTACTGCACTCTAAGCTCGATATTACCAAACAGAAACACACCTACTCACATCAGCATTCCAGATGCTTATCTGAGAGAAGTGAGATCTGGCTGTCTTTAACACACCTCTGGTTTAGGTAGTAGACTCAGGTGTCTGATGTTGTAAAGTGGTAAGTAGGAATTATTTGCCTAGCTTTGATGCTTCAATCCCCAACATACTCTTACATTTTATTTAAAGCACCCAAAACTCTTTGTTATAGTTGCTCACATAAAATCTATCAGTCAGGGATGCCTGGGTGGCTCAGATGGTTAAGCGTCTGCCTTCGGCTCAGGTCATGATCCCAGGGTCCTGGGATGGAGCTCCGCATCGGCTCCCTGCTTGGCGGGGAGCCTGCTTCTTCCTCTCCCTCTGCTGTTCCCTCTGCTTGTGCTCTCTCTCTCTCTGTCAAATAAATAAATTAAATCTTAAAAAAAAAATCTATCAGTCATTAGAAAATAGGGATATATTTAACTCTAAGTGGATTAGAGAACCTAAATATGAACTGATTGAGCACTATCTTTTTTTATAAAAAGATACCTAAACATTAAAAAGATACCTAAAAGATACCTAGGCAAGGTGTAAAGATATTAAACCTAGTTTTCACTGAGGAATTTTGGTAGTGAATACAGCAGATGTGACTCAGAACACGTAAAATTTATTTCAGAAATGTTCATTCAAATTTGAGAAAAGAAAACATGGTAGGATAATGAAAAGTCGATTTGGATGAATCCCTTTTACTTTTTTTTTTTTTAAGGATCTTATTTATTTATTTGACAGAACCGATAGAGCAGGAGAGCACTAGCAGGGGGGAGCAGCAGAGGAAGAGGGAGAAGCAGCTACCCCCACAGCAGAGAGCCGGGTGTGGGGCTCGATCCCAGGAACCCGGGATCGTGACCTGAGCTGAAGGCAGTCGCTTAACCAACTGAGCCACCCAGGCGCACTTTGATGAATCCCTTTTAAAAGTTTATAGGTAAGTGTCCTGGTCACTGAATTTAAGATAACTAAGGTTTTTATTTTTGTAAAAAATACAAACCACTTTAATTTCTGACACCAAACATACAGGCATAAAGTTACATTTTCTTGTATTCTAAGATAATAATCTCTGTGGGTTTGCAAGCTCAAATTAAGGCTCAAAATGGTTTTTTCTATGCTTCCAATCTATTATTAAGAGTGTACCTTAAATTCCTCAAAAAATTACTTAAAAAGGTATTGTGCTCTCATAGACCATTTAAGCTAGCTGGAATACCCCAAAACTCAATATAGTTCTCTTTCAATATATTTTAGCAATTTACATTGCAAACTGTCATACAATTTGTACACATAGATCAGAGAAATAACTAAAATGTGGTTTTGAAAGAAGTAAAACAGGTTAACAAATCATAAGTAATATTAAGTCCATAAGGAAAGTAATTTTCTAACAAGTCTCAAAAACAAAAATAAATACAACTTCAAGTGCTAAGTAGATGTCCTCCTTACAACCATTGCCAAATCTGCTGTGTGGCTTCAAAGTTCCAGACAAGACTTCTAACTTTCCAACTAAACATTTCAGATCTACAAAATACAAGTATCAGAGTCACGTCCCACACCGATACTTCCTAAAGTCTCAGAGATTTTAACTGGGCACAGAAAAATTAAGAGTCTAAACAGAAACAAAAAAGTTTGCCAAATATCAAGTTTTTACAGATATATCCAAAACCTATACTAGCAATTTCTCAGTATCAGACATATGCAAATGGTGTTGAATGCAATCACTAATTAGTAATGCATTCTACTTACTTTGCTTTTTGCCATTTATAAGCTTCATTAAAGACACCCAGAAAGAGGTAACCAGTTGAATGAGGTTCGGCTCAGATGGGAAAAACCAGTTGTAAACTCGATCTACAAATTTACATCTCACAACGTCCTGCGGGGAAGGTACTCTTTATAGACCAATATCATATACAAGCCTTAGACTGTGAAATTACGCATTTCAGCTTTTTACGCCACACACACCATTAGAAACCCTCAACTCTACATCCCCAATTCCCGGAAAAAAAAAAAAACAACTCCACCTCCAATTTTCATTGGTCCACATAGTTCCGGCCCACATGGTATCAGTGGGTGTGTCGCGGCCAACAGGTCCTCTCATTGGCTGCGAAGAAAAAGCATTTAATAGGCTGTGATTTGGGGGGTTGTCAAACTCCACGCCTCCAGGCCTGGCGCTTGCCAATAGACCCGAGGTACTGGCGGCTACTCTGCGATTCAAAGGACAAGGTGGCTGCCTGAGCGGTAACCCCAGAAAGACGAACTCTGAGAAGGAAAAGGGGCAAGGAGAAGGGAGAGGACGGCTCCGGCTGTCCCTCCAACTCTACCCCTACTCCCGCACCCAAATAATGTTCTCACACTTGCATTTTCCCATCAACAAATTAGTGAGGCGGGCGATGCGCTAGCCTTTTTTAGAGTCGTGACCGAACGAGCAGCGCAGGATCCGCATTCAATCGGCCCATTCTACAGACCGAAGCAAACAAGAGTGAGGCTTAAGCTGCGATCTTTAGTGCTTGGCGCCCCTGGGGAAAGAATCAGTCCCGGGAGACCCCTCCGTACACTCCCCGACAGCGGGCGCTGAGGCGCACCGGGCGCGCTGCGGTGCCTGCCCCGCCGCTCCCGGGTGCTGGGCCCGCGGGATGCGCCTGCCTCGCGCCAGCGCTCCCCTCGCGATGGGACTTACGCGGCCTGTTCTTTCTCCCAGAGTCCATTCTCCTCCGCAGCCGGCATTTCTTGGCCGGGGAGTCGTGCTGAGGGGGCGGTGGCTGCGGCTGGAGCTCCGGCAAGAGCGGGAGGCGCGGGGGCGCCGCGTCGCCACCGCCTGCGGGGCCCCGGCTGCAGAGGCGCGGCGGCTGGACTGGCGGCGGGTGGAAGCCGTTGTGCAGCAGCCCGTTCACGGCGGCAGCGCCGGCGTCGGCGGGGGCCCCCAGGGCGTGCGTGGCCGAGTGCTCCGGCCGCCCGCCCCGGTCGCCCATGCCGGGGGCTGGTGCGGCGGCGCGCGGGCCCCGGCTCAGGCGGCCTCGCTGGAGGTCATTCTCGGGCGTCTTTATTTCCCCGGATCCTCCCTGCGGTTTCCGATTCAGCAGCCGCAGAGCCGGCGCCGGGGGATGGCGAGCCCGGCGCTCCTCCCCTTCTCCCACCGGCTCCCCCCGCTCCTCAGCGCTCTGCCCCCCCGCGCGCCCGCCCCGCCGCGCCGGCCGGGAGCATACCGGCTCCCGGCGCGGAATCGGAGAGCCCCGCGGACCCCCAGCCGGGGCCCCGGCAACCCGCCTCCTCCTGATACCGGGGTCGTGCGACTTCAAACGCGGCTTCCTTGCCTCCCAGACCTGTCCCCGCTACTGAGCATGCCCAGTGCTGCCCGCCACCGCCACCGACGAGTTTCAACATGGGGAATGAAGTTCTCAGGGTTTGCAAAGAGATGGGCGGGTTGGGCTTTGTATCTCGGAGTAGCCGAGAGGGGACTGGGCGAGGCTGGCGCTAGAGGAGCAGGCAGCCTGGGGAGGAATACGGAGGCACACAAATATCTGTAGAGGTTTCAGGTTTGCTAATCCTGCCCGCAGTGGGCTAGACACCTTTGCAAGGTCATTCACGGTGTCACCTCCAAAACCCCTCCTCTCCTTGCTTTGTGAGTGTGCGTGTGTTTGGTTAAGTGACCAAACTACTCACAGGCCTGAGTGGAGGGAGGAGAACGATTAGTTATAGAAAGGTAGGCTGATTTGCGAAGCAAAGGGAGTGAAATTTCTTTACTGGCCCACATGCAGACACCATGCGGTTTCCTGGAGTTGTCTTTGCGGGGAGGAAACCTAGGAATACAGTGTAAGGACAGTGAAGGACACAGCTGCACACGGGATTAACCGGTGCTGGAAGAGACCAAGTAAACAGAAGCAGTCCCAAGCTATAAAAAGCACTTTCCTCACCCAGAAAGGACTTCAAGAGACAATGTCATCCTATTTATAGAGTAAGGAGTTGCCTGTGTTTTAAGAAGGGAAGGCAGCATGGCAGCGTGGTCAACACCATAAACTTTGGAGTCAGAGCTGGGTTCAAATTCCAACTCAGTCACTGAGCAAACCCATAGAAAATTGCTCAAGTTAACACACCTGGCAATAGGAAACAGGACTGGACATGCTCAGTAGGCAGGAAAAACTTGGGTGGTGAGGACCTTTCCAAAGTTATGTAATCCCTTGAGGCCTCAGCTTTTGAATCTCACCAGGAGCTGTTGCGAGAAATCTACCTGAAGTAGCTGGTACAATCCTAGCACACAGTAAATGCTTCAAAGAGGTAGTTATTTTAATTACATTGTTATTATTAGCAGTCCACCCTTCAAGTGAGGGGAGCAAACCATGCTCACAGCCATATTTACAGTATGATTTATTACGAGTGATGTTCTCCATCATTTGTATGGACTGAATCTGCAGAGAAGTCAGAGACTACCAAGTGCGGGCTGGGCTGCTGGGTTGCCAAGCCCCTGGGCCTTGGTGCATTCAGCTGCAGCCAGGGCCTGCAGCCCGGATGAGCAATTGCTTCCAGGAGAGCCCTACCCAGAACCACACCTTTGGAACCATAGGGACTGATGTTTTTGAATATAGGTGAGGTTTGGTGGGGTCTGGAGCCAACAGCCAAGAGAGAATTCTTGACATGTCTTCAGTGCAAAATGGTGGGGTTTTATTAAAGCACAGGGACAGGACCCATGGGCAGAAAGAGCTATTGCTGCTCCAGGATTGTGAGGGGCAACTGATTATATACTTTGGGGTTGAGGGGAGTAAAGGTAAGGGAAGTTCCAAAAGGATTTTCATATGTTAAAGAAGACTCACCGAATTGGGGGGGGGCTTGCTGTAGTCAAACCAAGGTTGTTTTTCCCTCTAGCAAGGCATTCATATTAAGACAGTTTGGAGCTTCCTGGAGGAGGGTTATACTCTGCTTGCCTCAAGTATTTGTCAATGGACTACAGGTTATACGGACATTTAATTTTATCTACATTTCCTTCTGCCTTTGTTTCCTACACCAGGGGCCACTGGAGAACTCTGGTCCATCCACTCATTTTTGCACATAAGGAATGAGCCACAGAGAAATGGCTGAGGTTATTAAGAGCAAAACTAGGGCTAAGCCCTACATCGTCTATCCCTGACCTTATTATACTATTTGAGACATAGAGGAAAAACAAACAAACAAAGTTGGGTGCTACGGCTCCTGCCTTCCTCTCCTGCTTGTGCTCCTGCTGTAGGGCAGCCTGCCAATTCCTCAAATTATTATCCCTTTGCACCTGTTACTTCCATTGCCTGAAATGCTCTTCCCCCAGACCTCTTTGTCCACTAGATGCTGACTCAATCCTCAGACCTCTGTTTCAACCTCGTATATTTGGAGAAATCTTCCCTGACCCTTAGGACTAGATCACGTGTTTCTACTCCCTACACTGTATCTTCATGACTCTATCAGTTTGTGACTACAATGCCTCTGTTCCCTTATTTGTCAATGGGGATAATAATAGGACATCACTGAGTTGTTACAATGATGAAATGAATTAACATATGCAAAGTACCCAGCACATCATAACTGCTATGAAAAAGCTAGATATTGTTAACGGGCGGGGGGGGGGGGGGGCAAGGTTGCAAGGGCCCCTAGCTCAGAGGGTCCCAAACAGACCAGTAGTGTTGAAACAAGAAAGGGATGTATTTCAGTGAGGCCAACACTGGTAAGACCTTGGACTAATGTCCCAAAGAAATACTTCCAGGTTTATATAAGGAAAATGTGGGACAAAAGTCAATGGGTGAATGCAGCTGGGCAGTCAAGGTCAGGTTGATCAGGTTGTCTTGGGGTCAATCATGCAGGTCTTGCTGGCTCAGGGCAGTCCTTACAGCTTGAGTAGTTTTGGTTCCCATCAGGGGATGCTTTGCCCACAGGGTCTTTAGCTTGTAATAAACACTGTGAGTTTTTACTTTTTAACTCTTCATTGAAAATAACATGCGTACAGAAATGTATGCATATCCTAAGGATAGAGCTCAGTGAATTTTGCACAAATAAACACTCTGTGTAATTAGCACCTGATCAAGAAACGACCCAACAGGCCCCTAGCTCAGAGGGTCCCAAGTGGCCACTTGCCACTGACAAAAATCCAAAGGCAAAGAGTCGAGTAGTGTTGAAACAAGAAAGGGATGTATTTCAGTGAGGCCAACACTGGTAAGACCTTGGAGTAATGTCTTAAAGAAATACTTCCAGGTTTATATAAGGAAAATGTGGGACAAAAGTCAATGGGTGAATGCAGCTGGGCAGTCAAGGTCAGGTTGATCAGGTTGTCTTGGGGTCAATCATGCAGGCCTTGCTGGCTCAGGGCAGTCCTTACAGCTTGAGTAGTTTTGGTTCCCATCAGGGGATGCTTTGCCTACAGGGTCTTTAGCCTGACTTAAGAGGTACACTGGAAAACTGGAAAGAAGAACTTAATCAGTAAGAAAGTTTGAGGTCAAAATGGAGGGAGTGGAAGTCCTCTTCAGTGTTACTATTTGACTGTCGGTCTCTACCTCCCCCCCCCCACAACACACACACACACACACACACACACACTGTGATCTCCATTAAGGCAGATGACTCTTGTTCCTCATTGTATCCTTAGGAAACTTTTGGTAATCATCTGTGACTGAATAAATGACTTGCATGATATTTTACCCAGGATGTCTCTCACTTTCTACTGTAAATTTGCTAAAAAATCTCCATTGCTATTTCTAAATAGTCAAAGATATAGTTTTCAAATTCTCACATAACTTGAGCTGAGTAGTTTAGGAAGCAGTTTATATCCGATATGCAAGTGGAAGCTTTAGCAATGCAGAATCTCCAAGGACACACTTTCTCCAGCTTGATTCCCAAGCATGGTGAGGAAGGACTGAGCCAGGTGGCTCCGACCCAGGCAGGGCAAAATTACTGGTACTGGGACAGAACGTCCTCCACCTGCTTCCTTGCTCCCGTCCTTGTCAGGCTGGTGCCCCAGATCAGTCACACCAGGCACGTGGTAGAGAGGAAGTCTCTCGGAAATGTAACTTTGAGGTATGAGCTCTCATGTGCTCCAGCAGGGGCATGGAACAAATGTTTGGAAGAGTGAGGGAGGGAGGAACCCACAAGCCACTTCTCTCCCTTTATTCATTCATTCATTGATGTATTAGTCATTCATTCAGTGTGTACTATGTTGTAGGAACTAAAACAGATGGTGGGAATATAGAGACAAAATAGATGCCTTCTTCACTGCCCTCGAGGAGTTTACAGTTCGTAGCAAGAGAGAGAAGTTGATGGTTCTCCATCAGTATACACAAAAATAACCTAGGGAGTTTTTACTTTTTAACTCTTCATTGAAAATAACATGCGTACAGAAATGTATGCATATACTAAGGATAGAGCTCAGTGAATTTTGCACAAATAAACACTGTGTAATTAGCACCCGATCAAGAAACGAACATTGCCAGTAATCTAGGAGATTTTTTTAAGAGCAGATTCTGGGCCCAGGTTCATGGCACTGGTTTGGAGCACAGGAGTCTGCATGGTGATGGTAAGTATTTTTTATGTATTTTATTTTTAAAAAAGATTTGTTTATTTATTTGAGAGAGAGAGTGGGGTGGGGGAGCAGAGGAGGAGCGGGGGAGAAGCAGAGGGAAACAATCTCAAGCAGACTCCCTGCTAATCATGGAGCCCCAGCAGGGCAATCCCATGACCCCAAGATCACAACCTGAGCTGAAATCAAGAGTTGGTCGTGCAACCAACTGAGCCACCCAGGCGCCCCTATGATAAGTATTTTTAAAATTAAAGAAGCAAAACAGTAGCAAAAAACTGTTTTTGTTTTTTAGCAAAAAACTTTTTAAAAAACGAGATTATGATGTAGATGCTCCTTGATTGGAGAAACAATGAACAAAGCCAAGTATCACCTCTGCCAGGGGAGTAACTCTGGAGGATGCCAGAGAGAGAGCTCAGGGGAGGAGAGAGCAGGGAGGTATGCTAAGATGGAGGGTAACACTGGCGTCAGGGAGGAAATAACCCTTAAACTGAATTTTGAATAATAATGGGATTTGTTTAGGGAAGGTTGAAAAAAATTCATTCAGAAGGAGGGAAATGGAGACTCTGTGGGTGGGTTTGAAACCTTCTGGCCTGTTTGGGAATCTGCCAGGAGTTCAACAATGCTGAAGGACGGCTTAGCAAGGGAGGAGGTGAGTGCTTGGAGCTGAAAATGTTCGATGGGTCCAAATCTCAGATGGCTTTCTGCCAGTAGGAAAGAGCTTGAACTTCTTCCTGAGGGCCACGGGAAACTGTTAAAAAGATTTAGGCTATAGAAAAACTACAAGATTTGAATTCTGGAAGGATCTCTGGTAGCTGCCTAGAGAACAGACTGGGGGAGGAGGTCCTTATTTAGGGGGATCAGAGAGAAGGCTATTGGAAAAGTTCATATAAGCGGTGATGAGGGTCTGAGTGAAGGACAGCAGTTGGAATGAGAGCATTGGGTAGAGTCAAGAATTTTTTGAGGGTAGAATCCATAGGACTTGGTGGCCATTTGGAAGGTGAGGGAGAGGTAAGGCTAGGATGATTTCTGTTTCCAGTTTGGGCAACTGGCAAAGTGGTGGTTTCAACAGGCAAGATAAAATATGCAGAAAAGGAGAATGACCTTCTACCTATATTCTCTCTGGATCTTACACTTCAAAAAGGATGATCCTTTAAAAATATAGATCTGACCCTGACATTTTTGTACCTAAATTCCTTCATGGATGCCCAACAATTCTTAATATTCTAAACTCTCTAACGGGGCTCATCCAGGTCCTTCATACTCTGCCTGCCTCAGCCTTTATCTCCTGCTACGCACGCTTACACCCGGTGCTCCTATGAGATCCCAGGTACAGCTCCCCGAAGGCTTTCCCAGCAGCTCCCCCCAGGATGGGGGCGTGCCCCTCTGGTGTAAGCCATACCACTCTCTGCCTATCACAGTCCAATTCACACTTATCACATTTCATTGTAAAACAAGAAAATTTTTTTTGGTCTCCTCAAGGATGGGCAAACAAGAAAGCAAAACCTGGGGTGCCTGGGTGGCTAAGTCGGTTAAGCATCTGCCTTCAGCTCAGGTCATGATCCCAGGACCCTGGGATGGAGCCCCACGTTGGGCTCCCTGCTCAGCGGGGAGTCTGACTCTCCCTCTCCCTACTCCCTCCTCACCCTGCTCTCTCTCACTCATTCTCTCAAATAAATAAATAAAATTAAAAAAAAAAAAAAGAAAAAAAGAAACCAAATCTCCCTCCCACCCAAGATGTGTTCTTTTTGACCACCTGGGTGTTGCAAATTGAAGGTTTGGATTCGAAAGCAAGTAGGCTACATGGTACATATATACAATGGAATATTATCCAGCCATTAAAAAGAAAGACATCTTGCCATTTGTGACAACTTCGCTAGACCTTGAGGGCATTATGCTAAGTAAAATAAGTCAGACAGAGAAGACAGATACTTTAGGATCCCACTTCTATGTGCAATCTAAAAAACAAAAACAGAAACAGAACTCATAGATACAGAGAACAGATTGGTGATTGGAGGTAGTGCAGAATGGGTGAGGGTGGTCAAGATCTACAAACTTTCAGTTATAAAATAAATAAGTCATGGGGATGTAATGTACAACATGGTGACTATAGTTAATAGTGCTGTGTTGTATATTTAAAAGTTGCTAGGAGAGTGGATCTTAAAAGTTCTCGTCACAAGAAAAAAAATTGTAACTATGTGTGGTGATGGATGTTAGACTTTTTTTTTTTCTTTAAAGATTTTATTTATTTATTTGTCAGAGAGAGAGGGCACAAGCAGGGGGAGAGGCAGGCAGAGGGAGAAGAAGGCTCCCCACAGAGCAAGGAGCCAGATGCGGGACTCGATCCCAGGACTCTGGGATCATGACCTGAGCCGGAAGCAGACGCTTAACGACTGAGCCACCAGGCATCCCTGTTAATTAGACTTAACGATCATTTTGCAATATACACAAATATTAAATCACTGTGTTGTACAACAACAACAACAACAACAAAAAGGCAAGAAAGGAAGTAGGCTGCATTTACACCTGTGTGTTATATACCTGGTCCCTGAGGCACTTCTGACAGCTCTCAGCCTCCCAAACCAATCGTAGGGACTCCCATGTTTGAATCCCCAGGACTCAAGACAGTGCCAAGCTCAATTGGGAGCTGAAAAAAATGTGTGTGGAATCATCGGAGAATGCAGTTCCCTCCTGGTACAGGGGAAGGAGCTGAGGCCTCGGAGTGGAAGGGGAAGAGAGGCCCAGGTATGGGTGAGCCAGGGCCACAAGCTTCCCTGAGGAGGTGGGCTGAGATTCAGGAGAGCAATCCTGATTGGCCTCTGTCTGTGATTGACTTTGGAGTGGCCAATGAAACATGGGGAAGGTCTGCGGGACTTGGGGAAAGGCTTCTTTGCGGAAAAGGAGGGAGGTCAGCAATCTGGATTTGTAACCTAGCGTTTAGTTACTCTAAGTAAGACTGGTTATTTTTTTAAGACAAACATAAAACCTGCCTGCCATGCCATCATTATATGTTATCACTGCGGAAATTCTAGTTATTTGCCAAAATGGAGATAAAGTCAAACATGCTCAAGTTTTCATCCAGGTAATTATCACATTGATGCTACAGTGTGAGCATGGAAATAAGGTACACTTCAAGACTTAGTGTAAAAAGAATTACTAGGGGTGCCTGGCTGGCACAGTCATTGGAGCATGTGACTCTTGATCTTGAGGTTGTGAGCTCAAGCCCCATGTTGGGTGTAGAGATTACTTAAAAAAATAAACTCTGAATTATTAGAACTTTAGCTGCCAGAATAACATTGAGCCAAGATGAACTTCTTTATTTCATTTTTGCTTTTGTTATACGTGTTGGTGCCTTGCTTAGAGATTCGCCATGAGGCCATCTCATACAAGAGATAGATGATTTTGGATTATAGCACTATTTTCGATGACAGTGATTTTCATACTGCTTTTTCAGGGCCCTAGGGAGCAGAGCTGCTTTGGGGAGTCAGAGGCCACCAGAAACAAGCCCAAACTGTCCTGGTGTCAGGGTGCCTGGGTGGTTCAGTTAGTTAAGCATCTGACTTTGGCTCAGGTCATGACCTCAGGGTCCTGGGATCAAGCCCCACTCAGCGAGGACTCTGCTTGTCCCTCTGACCCTCTCCCCACTCGTGCTCTCTCTCTCTTTCTCAAATAAATAAATAAAATCTTAAAAAAAAACCAAACCTTACCCTGGTGAATTAATAGTGTTAGAGTGAGGTTCTGATGACCCCTTCATCAGGGCCTCGATCTTTTCCTTTCTTCAGAATTGAGCAGCTACTATAGAGTAGACACCAAGCTAAGTACCATGGATACATTCTTGACCAAAACCAAAGTCCCTGCCCTTGTGTAGATTACAGAAAAGACATGCAGTAAGCACATAATCACCCAAAAAGCAAAGGCATAAGTACATTCTGACAAGTTGGAAAAAGTAAGACTGCCAGTGCCATAAGGACACCTACTAGGGTGACCTGGCCTAGTCTTAAGCTTTAGCAGAGGAAATGGTATTTGAGCTGAATTCTACTTTTTTTTCATGTCAGCTCTATGCCCATCATGGGGCTTGAACTCATGACCCTGAGATCAAGACTCTTTCGCTCTACCAACTGAGCCAGCCAGGAGCCCCTGTGCTGAATTTTAAATATTGAATAGAAGTTAACTAAGGTTGGGGTGAATGCAGAGGAGGTATTCCTAGCCTATTCTTTCTACATCATAAATTTGGTAGGCACTTCATAAATACTTGCTGAATGAAAGAATGATTTGACCTTGTCCCTCTCAACTGGACAAACCAAATGTATGGAAAATTATTCACTGAAATGCATCACTGGAAAGGTTTAGGCCAATCCTTCTCTCTTTACTGTTCTTTTATATTGGTTGCTCTTCTCTCTGATGATGGAGTATTTTCCACCCAATACTCTTTCTTTCTTTTTTTTTTTTTAAAGATTTTATTTATTTATTTGACAGAGAGAGCACATGCAGGGGGAGCAGCAGAGGGAGAGAGAGAAGCAGACTCCCCACTGAGCAGGGACCCCGATGTGGGACTCGATCCTAGGACCCTGGGATCATGACCCGAGCCGAAGGCAGATGCTTAACCAACTGAGTCACCCAGGCACCCCTCCACCCAATACTCTTGTTGCCTGTTTAAGTTTCTTTTTTGTTTTTGGTCAACAGAGATGGAAAAATATAGCATCAGCACCACCAGTAATAACTGTGTATCCAAGAATGGAACACACCCCACATGAACAAACTTCCTGTCAGTCACTAATTTTTTTGAGTACCTACTAATTATGATTTGGTGAAGGGGGATATGGTGTGGCTGCTAGAAATGTAATAGGCTATAATCGGAATGACCCCAAGTATTGGCCATAATTTCAGGAATGGAGCTGGGTTTAACAAAATTATAATAGTCTTATTATCTAACATTTATGGAGTCCTCACGGGCCATACACTGTACTAAGCACATAAGTATCATCTTTTCTTTTGATTAGCACAGAAGGCATGTGAGTTGGGTACTATTATTCTCCTCATATTCCAGATGAGGGAACGAAATCGAGAGAAGCTCATTCACTTACCCAAAATCACAGAGCAGAAATGTAGAACTGACATTTAAGGTCACACTTAGGTGGCTCTGGAACCTGAACACTTCATGACTCACCCACGGTGCCTCCCAAAAGGCAGTGTGTCTCTCACTGCCTTGAGTTCACGCCGTGGTTGCGAGTGTTTGCCGTCCGACTCCTCTACCTGCACAGGGCTGCCTTTCATCACAATTGTTGCGTCCCTTTATTTCTCATTATTTCTTTGCAGTCTAGATTAACCTTGTTTACAAAAGAGACTTTTTCCCTTTTAAAAAATTTCCTAGCTATAACAATCTCTATTTTGTATTTATTCAACAAGTATTTTTAAATGATACTACCATGTGCAAGCTACTGTGCTAAGTAATGAGGTTACAGTGATGAACAATGCGAGAAAAAGCCCCTTCCATCACGGAGCATACATTCTTTTGGGTGGGGTGTGGGGAGAAGGGGTGGGGACAGGGGAATACAGAAAATAAACAAGCAAATAAATAAATACAGATTGTGCTAAGTAATGTAAAAATTAAACAAAAGTTGTGAAAGAGAATAACTGGAAGGGGGGGCAGTTTAGATGGGGGAAGTTGAGGAAGCCACAGTTGATGCTGGTACCTGAAGCTTGAGAGATTAAGATGGGAACTGTCATGTGAAGAGATTTGGAACAACATTCCAGCCTATGGAAGAAAAATGTGTGTGTGTGTAGACATTTCACCATAACCAAAGTTCCAGTATTTGGGGGATGCTGGTGATTAGGGTATGTGCACCTTCCTTTGAGAATGATAGCAGCAGTAGGGAGAGTTTTAAATTAGGGTCCCAGCATTCAGGACACTCAGATTTGTTATACAGCCTCCTTGTTTCCCAGAGGAAATCCCTGCTGAATAGTGAAGGTTCTTCTGCAAAAAATAAAAGTCACTTGAACTCATTTCAGCATAAAATGAATTAATACAGTGAACTGGGCGGATAATCAGGGGAAAGGCTGAAGGAGCAGCCTCCAGGCTGAGTTCCAGTAATGACTGCCAGCATTCCACCACAGAATCAGCTTACTCAGGGAACTGTGATATGGGAGTTGCTACTTCTGGTACAATGGTAAACCAAGAAATCAGGAAGTCACTGCTCCTACTGCCGGGACCAGGACTGACTGGCTCAGGCTGAATCTACACCTGCAAGAGGCATGCCTGTGTTCTGTCTCTCCAAGTCTATGACATCCAAGATGAGACACTGGAACCTCTGCTGCCACTGCACTGCCCAGCACATAAAACAGCAGAAATGCAGCTTCCTTTTCATTCTGGCCTTCCAGACGCTGCCCAAGTGCATCTGCTTGGCTAGAGCTAGACTATGTATTGGACCCAAGGTCTAAGGGAGTCTGGGAAATAAAGTCTTCAATTTTCTCACTTCTAGCATGCACTATGGCATATTACAAGGGGTTGAAATGGAGTTGAGTGAACCCATCTATTTATCTGCCACAAATCTCAATAGAGAATTTTGATAAATAGGTAGTATGGTGTTCAAAGAAAACCACAGGGGGTATCTTGCTGGCTCAGCACAAATCTTGATCTCAGGGTTGTGAGTTCAAGCCTCATGTTGGGCATAGAGCCTACTTGAAAGAAAAAGAAAGAAAGAAAAGGAAAGGAAAGGAGAGGAGAGGAGAGGAGAGGAGAGGAGAGGAGAGGAGAGGAGAG